>NC_079446.1:48167754-48287754 GCF_903798145.1 Danio aesculapii | reverse complement strand
ATGGCCACACACAGTAAATGCACTATATAAATATACATTACTTACTTAAAATACACACTTCACTTGTACTTAATATACTTTCTTTGTGTAGAAAATAACGTCTGTGGTGCTATAAAATATTGATAAGGTATTTTTTAAAAAGGTTTATTGGCCTTTGTCTGACTTGGCCAGTATCATATAGTTACACAACAATATAACATTAAAATAGAAATGAGACAAATGACCTCAAAGTTACACTGAACAGTTTAAAAACAATGGAAAATAATACTTCCTAATTAATACTTACTTACATGCAGTACAGTACTGACTAGCAGATTATAAGTAATTGACCTACAGTAAACGAACTACTGTGAGACAATAGTTTATACAGCTGAAGTCAGAATTATTCTCCCTCCTGTGAATTTCTTTGTCAAGTATTTCCCAAATGATGTTGAACAGATTCAGGAATTTTTCACAGTATTTCCTATAATATTTTTTCTTCTGGAGAAAGTCTTGTTTGGTTTATTTCGGCTAGAATAAAAGCAGTTTTTAATATTTTAAACACCATTTTAAGGTCAATATTATTAGCCCCCTTAAGCTATATTTGTTTTGGATAGTCTCCAGAACAAACTATCGTTATACAATGACTTGCCTAATTACCCTAACTTTACCCTAATTAACCTAGTTAAGCCTTTAAATGTCACTTTAATCTGAATACTAGTGTCTTGAAGAATATCTAGTCTAATATTATTTACTGTCATCATGGCGAAGATAAAATAAATCAGTTATTAGAGATGAGTTATTAAAACTAGTATGTTTTGAATTGCGCTTAAAAAAATCTTCTCCACGTGAAACACAAATTGGGGAACAAATATACAGGGGGGCGAATAATTCCGACTTCAACAGTGTGTGTGTGATCATGAGAGTGTGGTCAGGCCGCTCTTCTCCAGGATCCAGTGGTAGTAGTTGCTGACTTTGGCATACACACCAGGCCGAAACGGTCTGGAGCATCCTTCACCCCAGCTGACCACACCGAAGAGAAACACTCGATCCTGGACACGACAGACCAGCGGCCCGCCAGAGTCACCCTGAACACAACACAACACAACACACAGACTTTCACATTTACTGCAGATTTACCACTACTTGTTGAATTCCTCAGCATTTTTTTCTGCTATGAATGGCCTTTTCACACATACAGACTTTTCTGTAATTTTCCTGTTAAAGTTAAGTTGCCATTGAAATCATTACTATCAGACATTTAGGGCGGGGCTATCAGACATTTAGGGCGGGGCTATCAGTCATTTAGGATGGGCCATCAGTCATTTAGGGCGGGGCTATCAGTCATTTAGGATGGGCCATCAGTCATTTAGGGCAGGGCTATCAGGCTTAGTAATTTAGGGCGGGGCTATCAGTCATTTAGGGTGGGGGTATCAGTAATTTAGGGTGGAGATATCAGTAATTTAGGGCGGGGCTATCAGTAATTTAGGGTGGGGCTATCAGTAATTTTAGGCAGAGCTATCAGTCATTTAGGGTGGATCTATCAGTCATTTAGGCGGGTGCAATCAGTCATTTAGAGTGGGGGTATCAGTCATTTAGAGTGGGGCTATCAGTCATTTAGGGCGGGGCTATCAGTCATTTAGGGCGGGGGTATCAGTCATTTAGGGCGGAGGTATCAGTCATTTAGGGCGGGGGTATCAGTCATTTAGAGTGGGGCTATCAGTCATTTAGGGTGGGGGTATCAGTAATTTAGGGCAGGGCTATCAGTCATTTAGGGCGGGGGTATCAGTCATTTAGGGCGGAGGTATCAGTCATTTAGGGCGGGGCTATCAGTCATTTAGGGCGGGGGTATCAGTTATTTAGGGTGGGGGAATCAGTCATTTAGGGCGGGGGAATCAGTCATTTAGGGCGGGGGTATCAGTCATTTAGGGCGGGGCTATCAGTCATTTAGGGCGGGGGTATCAGTCATTTAGGGCGGGGGAATCAGTCATTTAGGGCGGGGGTATCAGTCATTTAGGGCGTGGGTATCAGTCATTTAGAGTGGGGCTATCAGTCATTTAGGGTGGGGGTATCAGTAATTTAGGGCGGGGGTATCAGTCATTTAGAGTGGGGCTATCAGTCATTTAGGGTGGGGGTATCAGTAATTTAGGGCGGGGGTATCAGTCATTTAGAGTGGGGCTATCAGTCATTTAGGGTGGGGGTATCAGTAATTTAGAGTGGGGCTATCAGTCATTTAGGGTGGGGGTATCAGTAATTTAGGGCGGGGGTATCAGTCATTTAGAGTGGGGCTATCAGTCATTTAGGGTGGGGGTATCAGTAATTTAGGGCGGGGGTATCAGTCATTTAGAGTGGGGCTATCAGTCATTTAGGGCGGGGGTATCAGTCATTTAGGGCGGGGCTATCAGTCATTTTGGGTGGGGGTATGAGGAATTTAGGGTTGGGCTATCAGTAATTTAGGGCGGGGGTATCAGTCATTTAGGGCGGGGGTATCAGTCATTTAGGGCGGGGCTATCAGTCATTTTGGGTGGGGGTATGAGGAATTTAGGGTTGGGCTATCAGTAATTTAGGGCGGGGCTATCAGTAATTTAGTGAAATTTTCACTATTAATTTAGTGAAACCAATCAACTCAAAGACTGACCGCCTTCATGCTTATAAATACATCAACAGCTGCTTAGAGCTCATTTCTGGGTAATGATGGCAGAATTTACTGGTCTTTTGGAATGTGGATTGTGAATGGTACGTTTTGGGGAAAATGATGTAATGTCCTTGCCAGTGTGAACATCTCTTGTTTAATTTACTAGTAACGTCGTTCCAGAAATTGTACTGTGTGAAAAGGGCTATAGATTATTGGTATCTTTGTTTGTGTTCAACAGAAAAAAAGACTTGAGTGTAAGTAAACGATGGTTAAATGTTCATTTGTTTGGTGATTGTCCTCACCTTACAGGCGTCTGAGCTCCAGTCTGGGCTGCCAGCACACAGCATGTTCTCGGTGATCATGTTGCCGTAATACGCTTTACTCGAACACAAATCCTGAGACAAAATCCTGACCTTTGCTTCTTTGAGATACTGAGAGTAAAACCAGGACCCTACATGAAAAAAACACATAGACCCCTTCAAAAACACCACACATACTTAACATACTCAATGTAGACAACTTAAAACTCAACAAACTCAATGCACAGTCAAAGCAAACACAACACAAACTCAATGCACAAAGAACACTGGTTATACCTTCATGTTCTCTGCCGTATCCCGTCACCGCACAGGACGTCCCATCACTGAGCGACTCATTGGGTCCAGGAATGCAGACCGTCTTAACCAAACTAGACTCTTTAGCACAGCGGCCGTCAGAACCACGAATCTTTAACAAAGCTGAACACACAGCACAGACTTCACTGCACAAACTACACACTCCTAATAAACACACGCCATCCTGATTGACTATCATAATTAATTAAGCTGGTCTCATCAGGAGATTTAAGGTCAGAAATGTGTTTTATGCTCTACTTACTTCAGGGGTGTCCAAACCCGATCCTGGAGGGCTAGTGTCCTGCTGAGTTTAGCTCCAACTTGCCTCAACACACCTGCCAGGAAGTTTCTAGTACATCTGGTAAGAGCTTGATTAGCTGGTTCAGGTGTGTTTGATTAGGATTGGAGCTAAACTCTCCAGGACACCAGCCCTCCAGGGCCAAGTTTGGACACCCCTGATATACATTATTAACATTTTGGATTTAGAACTATTTACAGCAGGGGTGGGCAAACTCAGTCCTGGAGGGCCGGTGTCCTGCACAGTTTAGCTCCAACTCTGATCAAACACACCTGCTTATAGATAATTAGAGATCTTGGACACTCTGATTAGCATGTTCAGGTGTGTTTGATTAGAGTTGAAGCTAAATTATGCAGGATACCGGCCCTCCAGGACTGAGTTTGCCCACCCCTGATTTACAGCAAAGTCCGAGACTCACTCATAAATATTAAAAAAGTCAAATGAAGTACAATAGAAAAGAAAAACAGGGAATTGTATGAAATATGACACTCAGAGGTAGATTATTATAAAAACAATAGTGGTATACTTGGTACAAAATCAGTCTCACAACGATTTGACCCAGTTTGTATCTGTCATTCATTAATCTTTCTTCGACTTATTTCCCTATTCATCAGGGGTCGCCATAGCAGAATGAACCACCAACTTATTTTACACAGCGCATGCCCTTTCAGCTGCAACCCAGTATTGGGAAACATCCATACACACTCATACACTACAGCCAAATTAGTTCATCAATTCACCTATAGCGCATGTGTTTGCACTGGGGGGGGGGGGGAAACCGGAGCACCCGGAAGAAACCCACACTAACACGAGGAGAATATGCAAACTCCTGACAGAAATGCCAATTGGCTCAGCGGGGACTTGAACCAGCGACCTTCTTGCTGTGAGCGACAGTGCTAACCACTGAGCCACCGTGCCGTCCCCCAATTTGAATCATTTTCAGAAATATTTTATATTAATGTGATTCACCTTTTATCCAAAGTTAATGGTCTATTTTATAGGGATATTTGAGGTTGAGTTAGTTCTTTAGTTTAGTCCGTGATGAGAAGGACCAGACAGAACCTGCAGACCTTTTTTGCTATTTCTACACAGAATTTTGTAAAAAAAAAATCAGTGAACGTATGATTTTGGTAGTAAAGTAACTACAAACTACAATGCAGACTTTATAACAATGCAAATCCAATTAGATCCACTTTGTTTGTTTGGTGAACAAAGCAAGTCTCTCATATAATCCATCAACTAAAAGACAAAAACAATATCACTTTATGAACTGTACTGTAAATAAATCATATAAACATTTGCATATTAGTCAATAATACTGCTGAACTTAAAGGGCACATAGGTTAGCCCTTTTTTCAGATTTAATATAAGTCTTTTGTGTCCCCAGAATGTGTCTGTAAAGTTTCAGCTCAAAACACCCATCAGATTATTTATTAGAGCTGTCTGAAGTGTCTGTATTATAGGCGGTAAAACTTGGTTGCAGTTTTTTTGTACTGGGCCTTTAATGTTAGTCCTCCCCGCCCACCGTTCCCATGTGCCTGTCAGCAACATGCCTCAGTCGCCACTCTTGGCTGCCTCAGGAAGCTGATCCCACGTAATGTGTGTGAGAAATACTACAGTAAGAACTTTACCCATCAGTATTTGATGCAGTTTTTTTAGTTGCAACCATGAGTCACACACAAAGTCATTACAAAGTTCAAGCACACACACAGCGAAGACACGCACACACACATAGTGCAGACACACACCAATAGCGCAGACACACACACAGAGAGAGAGAGAGAGAGAGAGAGAGAGAGAGAGAGAGAGACAGAGCGCCCGTTTAGCTTCGCACTCTGTTTGCACGCATATGTGTCAGGATACAGGTTAATCTCCACTGCTGTATGGATATCTGCTATATTAATGTACAAAATAAACCGGGATTGAAGCATCTTTTCTAATTGTTCTGACACGCGGCTTTGCTGATGAAGTAAAGCTGTAGTAAATCTCTATAATTCATTACACACATGCTCTGTTTTAAAACATTTTATACATGTGAAACTCACTCTTGATCACGTTTGATGATGATTGATGATCCTAGCAAACTGAACCCACCTTTTATTCCCGGCTGCTTTGCGCACGTCTGGTCTTGTTGATTTGATTATACGTGTGACTACCGGGACATGTTAATACGCACAGCGGTCAATCAATTCGGTGGGGGGGTGGACCGCACTCCTACATAACGATGAGGTCGATCTGAAAACCGCTCCAATTGGTCCACCGTTTTTATGTTGCTAAATTTGAAAAAAAAGCACTGGGTGTGTTTATTTCACCCCAATATGACGCTATATACACTATACCTACACATATGTCTGTCCAAACAGCTTGAAAAGTAGATTTTTCACCATAGGTGCCCTTTAAAATAAAAATTGAACAAATACATATTGACATAAATAAATAGACTCAATGATGGGCTAAAGATCTGTGTAAATTTGCGGATGAGTTACCGATGTCGTTGTTGAAGTTTCCATCGGTGTTGTCGAAGTGTTCGTGGATGAAGAGTTTAGAAACCCTGAACTCCTGCTCGTTCTGAACATCCGTCTCGTTTATGGCCTTCTTTCCCAGAACTACTGACAGTTTATGGACACTGGTCTGAGCTCTGAAAACACACAGGAAATATGAAAAGTTATGTCTAAAATCCATACGTTTATTTTCATGATTCCATTCATTCACTAAGATTGAGGAGGCATTGAATCCAAAGACTCTTGATGAACTCTTGGAGTCCTGCAAGAAGGCTTTCTTTGCCATTCCAGATGACTTTATTAATCAGTGATTTGAGTCATTGCAGAGATGTATGGATGCAGTCCTCCAAGCTCATGATGGAGTCAGACACAATATTCATTCTGTTTCCACTGCAGCATGACCACATATTCTATACTGGACATTATTGAAGGTTCAGTGACAAGACTTTAGTCTAAGCAAAGTCAGACTTTACTGTCCAAATGAAATCATTAATAATCAAGGCATGATCATATTTTATTGTGCTAAAATAAGCGTAATCTAGAGGCCTTTGCCTTTCATATAAGCCACTTCTGATACCAAATGATCAACTAGAAATCCAGTTATTATTTGTTACTCCTAAAACTTGGATAAGCAACAAGACTTTTGTCAGGTAATGTATATTTTGTTTGTGCACTGACCCATCAGGGAAGCAGTGAGCGGCCGTCAGGATCCAGCAGGGTGAAATCAGACTCCCTCCGCAGGTGAAAAATCTCCCGCGAGAATTTCTGCTGAAAACCGCCGCCATCCATGGGTGTCTCTCCACCGTGCTCAGAGCTCCGCCCACTACCTTCATGCTCCGCCCCTCCCCCTGACCACACCTCCAGCCTTACACACGACACACAGATCAGCCTGTCAATCAAACAGCAGCAAACCCAGACAATTGTTTACAGTTTTAAATATCTCACCTGAGTGTGAAACTGCCAGACTGTCCTGATCAGATCCTGAGAGATAGAAAATTGACATAAAATTGTTTATTAATTCATATACAACAACAATATGCACAGATATTAAGCAGTGGTGGAGAGTAATTAACTATTTTTATTTCACTACTGTACTTAAGTTAATATTTTCAGTATATGTAATTATTTGGAGTATATTTATGTTAGGAAGCTTCTACTTTTACTTCACTATATTCCAATACAAAATACTGTACTTTTTACTCTGCTTTATTTCCTGAATGAAGCTACAGTACGTTAAAAAGTTATTTCGAAGAGAAGAAATTCTTATGATCTGTTCACAGTAAAAGATACACTGATTTAAAAGATCCGTTCAGACTGAGACTGCAGTAAAAGAGTCACTGATTCAAATGATCCATTCAGACTGAGACTCAAAAATCCGTTCAGAGTTAATCTACTGTAAATGATTAACTGATTCAAATGATCTGTTCAGAGTAAGTCTTCAGTAAAAGATTCACTGAATCAAACGAACCCTTCAGAGTGAGTCTGATTGAGTCTTCAATAAATGATTCACTGATTCAAACAATCCATTCACAGTGAGTCTCCAGTAAATGATTCACTTATGCAAATGATCAGTTTAGACTGAGTCTTCAGTAACTTATCCACTGATTCAAACGATCAGTTCAGAGTGAGTCTTCAGTAAAAGATTCACTGATTCAAACAATCCATTCAGAGTGAGTCTGCAGTAAATGATTCACTTATGCAGATGATCAGTTAAACTGAGTCTTCAGTAAATTATCCACTGATTCAAACGATCAGTTCAGATTGAGTCTTCGGTAAAAGATTCAATGATTCAAATAATCTGTTCTGATTGAGTCTTCAATAAATGATTCACTGATTCAAACAATCCATTTAGAGTGAGTCTCCAGTAAATGATTCACTTAAGCAAATGATCAGTTCAGAGTGAGTCTTCAGTAAATTATCCACTGATTCAAACGATCAGTTCAGAGTGAGTCTTCAGTAAAAGATTCACTGATTCCAACGAACCCTTCAGAGTGAGTCTCCGGTAAAAGATTAAATGACTCAAACAATCCGTTCAGAGTGAGTCTTCAGTAAATGATTCACTTATGCAAATGATCAGTTTAGACTGAGTCTTCAGTAACTTATCCACTGATTCAAACGATCAGTTCAGAGTGAGTCTTCAGTAAAAGATTCACTGATCCAAACGAACCCTTCAGAGTGAGTCTCCGGTAAAAGATTAAATGACTCAAACAATCCGTTCAGAGTGAGTCTCCAGTAAATGATTCACTTATGCAAAGATCAGTTAAACTGAGTCTTCAGTAAATTATCCACTGATTCAAACGATCAGTTCAGAGTGAGTCTTCAGTAAAAGATTCACTGATTCAAACGAACCCTTCAGAGTGAGTCTCCGGTAAAAGATTAAATGACTCAAACAATCCGTTCAGAGTGAGTCTCCAGTAAATGATTCACTTATGCAAATGATCAGTTAAACTGAGTCTTCAGTAAAAGATTCACTGATTCAAACGATCAGTTCAGAGTGAGTCTCCGGTAAAAGATTCACTGATTCAAATGAACTCTTCAGAGTGAGTCTCCAGTAAATGATTCATTTATGCAAATGATCAGTTTAGACTGAGTCTTTAGTAAATTATCCACTGATTCAAACGAACCCTTCAGAGTGAGTCTCCGGTAAAAGATTTAATGATTCAAATAATCTGTTCTGATTGAGTCTTCAATAAATAATTCACTGATCAAACAATCCATTCAGAGTGAGTCTCCAGTAAATGATTCACTTATGCAAATGATAGATTTAGACTGAGTCTTCAGTAAATTATCCACTGATTCAAACGATCAGTTCAGAGTGAGTCTTCAGTAACAGATTCACTGATTCAAACGAACCCTTCAGAGTCAGTCTCTGGTAAAAGATTCAATGATTCAAATAATCTATTCTGATTGAGTCTTCAATAAATAATTCACTGAATAAAACAATCCATTCACAGTGAGTCTCCAGTAAATGATTCACTTATGCAAATGATCAGTTTAGACTGAGTCTTCAATAAATTATCCACTGATTCAAACGATCAGTTCAGAGTTAGTCTTCAGTAAAAGATTCACTGATTCAAACGAACCCTTCAGAGTGAGTCTCAGGTAAAAGATTCAATGATTCAAATAATCCGTTCAGAGTGAGTCTCCATTAAATGATTCACTTATGCAAATGATCAGTTTAGACTGAATCTTTAGTAAATTATCCACTGATTCAAATGATCAGTTCAGAGTGAGTCTTCAGTAAAAGATTCACTGATTCAAACGAACCCTTCAGAGTGAGTCTCCGGTAAAAGGTAAAAGATTCAATGATTCAAATAATCTGTTCTGATTGAGTCTTAAATAAATGATTCACTGATTCAAACAATCGATTCAAAGTGGGTCTCCAGTAAATTATCCACTGATTCAAACGATCAGCTCAGAGTGAGTCTTCAGTAAAAGATTCACTGATTCAAACGAACCCTTCAGAGTGAGTCTCCGGTAAAAGATTCAATGATTCGAATCATCAGTTCAGAGTGAGTCTCCAGTAAATGATTCACTGATTGCACAAACGGATCTGAATGGTGTTCAGTGCATGAATGTGGTTTCACACATTTTGGTGCTTGAATTATTATTATGAATGGTCAGTGTTCTGGTGAAGATTTGGTGAATCATCTTTGTTGGAGAGTAAACATTCAATTGTAAGTCAATTGTAATATTGAACAGGAGTATTTTATACTTCTAATGGACTGATCTTTTATTATATCCACATTTACTAAACTGCCTAATTTGTGTACTTCGTCCACCACGGATATTAAATGATGCCAAAAATTAATAAAGTTAAAAGTGATGCCACATGAATAGAGGATCAGAACCGGGATCTTTTGTGCAGCGTGGAATATCACAGTCCTCTTTCATGATCCCGGATGGCGTCTTTACGAAACACCACGGTCTGCGGCTGAAGTCTGGGTTTCTGAAAGAGAAATTACCACAATTACACATGCATTGATATTACAATCACTATTCCTATTTTGGTCGCTGGTTTGAGTCCCGGCTGGGCCAGCTGGCATTTCTGTGTGGAGTTTGCACGTTCTCCTCATGCTGGCGTGAGTTTCCTCTGGGTGCTCCGGTTTCCCCTACAGTCCAAACACATGCGCTATAGGGGAACTGGATTAACTAAATTGGCTGTAGTGTTTGAGTGTGTGTAAATGACTGTGTATGGGTGCTTCCCAGTACTGGGTTGCAGCTGGAAGGGCATCAGCTGTGTAAAACATATGCTGCAATAGTTGGCGGTTCATTCCGCTGTGGTGACCCCTGATAAATAAGGGACTAAGCCGAATGAAAATGAATGATGTTGCATTGAGTCCTGCACAAATTATTGTCTCTGAATTCAGCAGCAGTTTTGGGTTTGTTGCACAGGTTTGGGCAAGTGAATGAGGTGTGCTAAAAAATATTTCTGCAGGGAGATCTTCATGTCTAGACTTGAGAATAAAAGGGAATTTAAAAAATAAATAAAAAACACTGTGTGTTTGTGTCATATATTAATGTATTAAATACAATTAATTAGTCATTTATTTATTAATGCAAATCACACCATTAAATAAATAAAATGTCATGTACAGTGACATATAAATAGATGCTAACAGGGTAAATGAGTTAAACTGGCATAAAATATTATCACAATGCCAAAATATTAAGGTCCCACTTTATATTAAATGTCCTTAACTAATATGTACTTACACCAAAATCAATAATTCATTACAATATACTTAAATACACGTATTTACTGTGTACTTATGCTTGATTTAATACCTGTATGTAATTACACGTGTAACTAAATTCTGTAAATACACTGTTGACCATCCCTTACACCTTAACCCACCCTTAAACCTACCCAGACCACCAAACCTGTCCATAACCCTACCCCTATCCCAACTCAAGAGCACCACAAGTGTTCTCAAACACATCATGAACACAGTAAGTACACTGTATTTATTTTCAGATGCAAGTACATAGTAGTTAAGGACACTTAATATAAAGTGGACCAATAATAAAATGGCGTCGCTTTTATGAAAGTGTCAATCTTAAGTTTTTAAATATCATGAAATTAATGTCAATAAAATAAAAAATCATGATGAAAATAAAATCATCTTAATATACAAAGCTTTAATTATAAAACATTAGTTTAAATCAGGGGTCACCAATCTCGGTCCTGGAGGGCCGGTGTCCTTCCAGGGTTTAGCTCCAACATACCTGCCTGGGTGTTTCAAGTATACCTAGTAAGACCTTGATTAGCTTGTTCAAGTGTGTTTGATTAGGGTTGGAGGTAAAATCTGCAGGACACCGGCCCTCCAGGAACAAGTTTGGTGACCCCTGGTTTAAGTAGTTAAAAAAGAGTATTATTTATAAAGTGTACATAATAAACTATTAAATAACTGTACTAAATGTACTGTAACGCAGTAAAATATTTGTAAAAATGTTTAAAGGTGAAATGTGTTTAATAATATAAAAGTGCTTAAATTATACAGTACAACAAGGTTACTTATTAAAATTAAACATATTACAAAACATGACTATATTAAAATGTACTTAAAATAGATTTAAAAAAACAGATGACATTTATTTTCATACAGTGTCTTATTTATTTATCTTAATTTCAGGTTGTATTACTCGAATGTTACTTAAAAGCATCTCTGTTCGGCTCAGCATCCCCAACAAGCGTTCTTTGTTCATAAACTAAGCTACTAATTTTCAGTGATTATAATATATATTTTTCAGTATTATAAGTGAAAGCTAATATTTACAGATTTTTTAAAGATATCATTGATAAATTCATAAAGTATTTAGGACACATTCAGGCAGAATGCATCTTTGTACTTGAAACGCAGCGCTGAGGAACAGTTTAAAACTTGCCATGACAACTTGCCGCAGTAAACAAAGCCAAGTGGTGCTCAAAGCCCGCAACGCTTGCCACGCCTTCGCGCTCTTCTTATTGGCCCGCTGCTCTAAGCACTGAACACGATTGGATTGGCTAAAATAAGCTGTCAATCACTCAGTCAACGCCTCCAGTCTTCAGATGACAGAAGCTACAACCGTGAAAATGTAAAGCGCTGAAGATGAGAATGAAAACAACACTGACAGATATTGTCTTAGAAACACCTAAACTACAAATAATGGCACATCTTATTACTGATCATGTGCTGAATGTTAATCCACCATCTACATTTTTCGAAGAGTGGATAAAAGACTTCCATTGGCTTCAAGTCCGCTATGGAAATAAGTAAAGAATTCACTGTAAAGTCTGTGAGACTGAATTTTCAGCATCCGAAACAAGCGTTCTTTGTTCATAAACTAAGCTACATAGCATCATTTTTTGGCTCTATTCATATCCATATCCACACAAAGCCATGTTGATTTAGCATTAGCTGTCGTTTCATTGTGTGTACATTAGGACACTCCTAAAAGCAGATTCTCAGCGGCAGGTCTAGACCAGACTATTTTCTATTTTTCCTCAGTGTACACTGTAAAACATTCCTGTATTTTTAAATATGTAAGTTAAACATTAAACTAATTTCGAGAGGAGCACACGCTTATCATTGACCCAGCTGGCCCACATTAGCTAATCACAATCCTCCAATCAAAGGATCCCAAGTCACCATATATATCCTCATTTCCTTTCTACAACCATCTTCGTCTGGAAGAAACCCCACTTCCTCCAGCTTTATCTAGAATGGGCGGCACGGCGGCACAGTGACAAGCATTGTTGCCCCACAGCAAGAATACCACTGGCTCCTGGTCCTCGCCGGGCCATCTGGTATTTCTGTGCGAAACTTGCATGTTCTCCCCGTGTCCGCGTAGGTTTCCCCCGGGTTCCCTGGTTTCCTCTCACTGTCCAAATAAGCTCTATATTATAGACAAAATTAGCCGATGTCTCTTTTCTAAAATGTCTTACTCTCGGGAAGTTCACCGTAGCCTCAGCAGCAGGGGAGTTTTGAGATCAATCTCCCTTCACCCTGCGAAAGCGAGGGAGCCCTGGGACCGAGGATGCCTTGAGCTCAGGGCTCTCTCCCCGGAATGACAAGCCAAACACGCTATTTATAAATCATGAGCTAAGTGTGAACTCTTGAAGTGATTCACGAGTGTTTATTTACGGATGTGAATTGCATTATGGGATGTTGATCTCTGCTCTGTTGACTTCAGATGTTGAAAAATCAACTCTACAGTTTAATAAAGTGACTTTACTGTTGACATTTTAGTAGTTTGGAATAAAATAATGTATAAGAATTAATATCTAGAGAAATAAATCTGTAAAATCACTGAAGATGTACTGGAAGTTTATTACGCACGATTTCTGTAGCGTAATATACAACAACTCAGACAACATAGCACTTTAAACCAGAGATGCCCAAAGTAGGGCCTGCGGGCCAAAGTTGGCCAATGGTAACCTTTGATTTGGCCCACCATCCCATCTGAGAGGAGAGTGAGGCTGATGGGGGTGTGGCTGGGGTGAATGCCTTTGACAGAGATCATTATTTCGAGTTGAACGTAACCCTGTGTTTCTTTGTTTTATATCTAAACTACAAAAATTCAAATGAAAATAAATGTTTCAATGAAATGTTGTAAATTAATCAGACTTTTTAAAATGTAAAAATTGTCACTTGACAAAAAGCAATGCACAGTTGGCCGTCTGGTGCAGCACAAAAACCTGAAGCTCAACACGCTCAAAACAATGGAGATGATAGTGGACTTCAGGAGAAACCCCCCTGCTCTCCCCCCACTCACCATCATGAACAGCACTGTGGCTGCAGTAGAGTCCTTCAGGTTCCTGGGCACCACCATCTCCCAGGACCTGAAGTGGCACACTCACATTGACTCCATTGTCAAAAAAGCTCAACAGAGGCTGCACTTTCTTCATCAGCTGAGGAAGTTTAACCTCCCAAAGGAGCTGCTGAAACAGTTCTACACCTCCATCATTGAATCAGTCATCTGCACATCAATAACTGTCTGGTTTAGCTCAGCTACTAAATATGATCTTCAAAGACTACGTCGAATAGTTCGGACTGCTGAGCGAATCACTGGTACAACCCTTCCTACTCCCCAAGAACTGTACTTATCCAGAGCAAGCAGAAGGGCTGCCAAAATCACTCTGGACCCCTCACACCCAGCACACTGCCTCTTTGAACTTTTACCTTCTGGTCGACGCTACAGAGCACTGCGCACCAGAACAGCCCGACACAGAAACAGTTTCTTCCCTCAGGCAATCCATCTCATGAACAATTGATGATAATAATTGCGAAACCAACATCACTACTTGCCATACACTTTTATACACATATACACTTATTTAACAACACACTTTACATGCCAATTAGCACATAACAGCTGCACATATAACGCTGTATATAGTAATAAACATGTACATACACTTGTCAATCTGTTTATTTGCACTCACTACTTACTTCTATTTTTTTTTAAATATATTTATTATCTGTTGTTTGTCCTGTCTCTGTAATCCGGTTGCAATGTAGAAGCTCTGTCACCAAAACAAATTCCTCGTATGTGTGAACATACCTGGCAATAAAGCTCTTTCTGATTCTGATTCTGACAAGACATCGGTGATCAAATCAAGGCAAAGGCAGGCTGGTCGACTAGTGTTTTCAGCATTGAACTTCATTATGTTATAAATGAGATTAGGTATTTACTGTAATAATAAGCTCATTGTAAAATGTTAAAAATGATACTGCATGAGTTAATATGATTTAAAGCAAAGTTTTCATGTTATTTTTAAACATTAGTGAATAAATTAAGTAATTACCCATGGCAAATTTAATGTTATATGATGTGATATATTCGGTTTGCTATATATCTAGCCCACATCCTTCAATCAAGTTTGGTCTTTGGTCCTTTATAAGAAAAAGTTTGGGCACCCCGTGCTTTAAACTATTAAAAATGTCAATAAATATCACTTTTTCAAAGGTTAAAAGTTGTTGGGAGAAAGATCAAGATCCCATAATGCAACTCAAAAGCATAAATAAATGAGGAAAAGTAAATCCTGAATCACAAAATAAGGAAAACTGCTCATTTACGGATGTTTTCCCTGTAAAACTCTTGCCTGCAGTGTTTGTGTCCACCCAGGATCGGATTCTTGGGATAAACTCCAATTTCACGGACTTTCTCTGAATCCCATTCCAGACATTCCCTCCCACTGGCTGATTTGGACACGGGTCCCGCGTAGAGCTGACCAATTCCATCGAAGCAGGAGACCGATGTGTCTAACACAAAACACACACGTCAGAAATCAACATGAGTGTGTGCAGACATGATGATACAGACTATTATATATCAATATTAGATCATACAGTGGCCAAAAGCATCACGGTTATCTATATGAACATGATTTTGTTCAAATGACCTTTAAAACACACTATTTGTCGCACACTTAGTCCACTTATTATTAGGTTTTGCATATGGAAATGAACAAATGACAACTGAAAATTGCAGCTTTGTGGTAAACAATGCAAACATGGATCCCTGCACTGTGGATTTGTTTACTTATGTTTGTATTATTTCAGGTACATTGTTTTGTGTGTGTGTGTGTTTTTATAGGTAATTCAAGCTTTTGCTTGTTAGACATGCAACTAAGAAAACAACTTCACAAGGATCCATGTTTGTGTTTGCCAAAAATCTCTAATTGTGATTTTTCTGACTGATATTGTGATTCATTTTGTGAAGTCAAACATGAGCTCTGTACACTTTAAATGAAAGGAACAAAATATAATGTACGTCTTTTGTGGTGCTGGCAGCTTAAGACGCCTCTCATATGGAGAACGAAGTCACATGCATTGCTCAGGTGTGAGTTTCTCACAGACTTCAACAGAGTGTCCAAATCTTGATGGTTCTGTGGGTCTCGTCTATCAAATCTGAGTTTTAATTTGTGTTTTCTATTGGATTCGGATCAGGTGATTGGCTGGGCCATTCTACAGCTTGATTTTTCTTTCTCTGAAAGCATCCGAGAGCTGTGTTTTGGACCATTGTCTTGCTGAAATGTCCACCCTGGTTTCATCTTCATCATCATTTACACTGAGGAAGGGCAGAGGGTTGCTGAAGAACTACTGAGAGATTTCAGCTGCTGTCTGGGCTTTCCCTGCAGAACTACACCTCCCTTTCTTCATGCGTTCAATACTTTTTCCCTGCATCATTTCATTTTATTACGCATAACTTCATTTGTAAACTAATTAGATTTGTTTTCTTTGCATAAATGGATTTCTCTGGTGGTTACCAATATCCGGGGAAAATTTCAAGATAACAGCACCTTTAGAAATATGTTTTCTGAGAAGAATGGTGACGTGCTCAATACTTATTTTCCCTGGTGTCTAAACACACGCACATTTACATTCACCTGTTTCACATCTGGAGCCCCTGAAGCCTTCAGGACAGAGACAGAGAAGATGCCGACCAGACAGAGAAGATAGAGATGATCCTCCATTCAGACACAAGACACCTGCGCAAACCAGAAAACACAATAAACACTGGGCTTTAAAGATGACCCCATAATACCCGTCATACAATATCCAAAATAAGTCTCTGATGTGTGTGTGTGTGTGACTAAAAATAAATTGTCATCTACAGAAGTTTTCTGATGACACTCCAATTGTAGGTTACATAAGGGATCATGATGAGAGTGAGTGTAGGTTGCTTTTAAACAGTTTTGCTGACTGGTGTGAAACAAACTGTCTTAAATTAAACACTAATAAGAGCAAAGAAATGATGGATTATTTTAGTAGACACCCACCACAAGCGGTGCCAGTGATTATTCAGGAGTCAGAAATTGAGATTGTCTCATTATATAGGTACCTAGGTGTATATCTAAACAACAAGCTTGATTGGTCTGAAAATACAATTCAGGTGTATAAGAAGAGTCAGAGGCGCATTCATTTATTAAAATGACTGAGGTTCATCGGTGTGTGTCAGACACTGTTTAACTTTTTAGGATTCTGTGGTGTCTGTTGGGACTGTTGGAGAAGGAGAAACACAAATAAATAAGCTTATAAAAGGGCAGGTTCTGTTGTGGGGTGTGCACTACCCATTATGGAAGAAATTACACATGATCGAATGCTGGATAAATTTGTCAGTATGATGAACCACGATAATCATCCACTTTTTAATACAGTCCAATCGTGTGCAAGCTCTTTTAGGGCAAGATTAATTCAACCTCGGTGTTACAGAGAAAGATACAGGAAGTCATTTTTACCGACAGTGATCATATTGTATAACCAAAGTCTTACTATGAATTGTGCTGAACTGAAATAGTTATTAGATATGGACAAGTGTTTACTCGTTGTGTTTGGAACTAAGGTGTGCAGTATGAATGGCATTTTATTATTGTTTTAAACTTATTTGATCTATTTTTTAGTATGGAGAGTTCTGCTGTGACATGGGAATTTCCCTTCGGGGATTAATAAGGTCAAACAAACAAACAAACAAACAAACAAACAAACAAACAAACAAACAAACAAACGGATGTGTGAGAGATGGAGTGTATGGCCCGAATGGTAAACCTTGCCTTCCTACACTAAAAAAAATTATTCAAAGATGATTCCTTGGATTTACTCAATTTTTTTGCGTTAAGTGGTTGTAAACAATTTATTTGGGCTGAATTTAAACAAACAAATTAAGTTGAACATTGCTCAATTTAATTTGTTTGTTTAAATTCAACACAAATAAATAGTTTGCAACACTTTTTTTCAGTGTAGGAGATGATTCCCCTTCTATGCTAAGTTAACACACGGTGAAGACCATGCTTCTAAAAACTGAATGCTTGATAGCATTAAAACACATTGGCTCACAAAAGGGTTTACGAGTTACTGCAAAGATTTTTGCAAGAGAGTGAATGTGTGTGTCTCAGTCTTTTCAACAGACAGTTTTATACCCCTCAGTGCACGTACACTCACATTTGTGCCAAACACCAGGAAAGACTCCTTTCTGGTGGGAAAGACAAGATCTTGTTGTGGTCTTCTAACTCCTGACTAGGAGCGCTACAATGTATCAGCACTGAAAAAAATTATTCAAAGATGATTCCTTGGATTTACTCAATTTTTTTTATGTTCAGTGGTTGTAAACAATTTATTTGGGCTGAATTTAAACAAAGAAATTAAGTTGGACATTGCTCAATTTAGTTTGTTTGTTTAAATTCAACTCAAATAAATTGTTTGCAACAGTTTTGCATGCAACACTTTTTTCAGTGAGGCTTTGGCCTTGGCCAGTACCAAACTGCTTCTGTTTGCATGTTGCTCATTAAAAATTTCCACCACAGATGGAAACGAACAAAATGAACTTCTTAAAATGTCAAAAATAAACGCATGGGAATGAAACTAGTACGAGTTTGAGGGGAGTTTGTTTGAGGATCAACATGAAAAATGAAAAATAGTAGAAAAAATTCTGGATTCTGTACCTGATTTGGACTCGCTGGGAAAGAGTCTGCGCTGAGCTTTCTGGAGATCACAACAACAAGTTAATTCTGGAAAGGCCACCTTTAAAGGAGACCTATTATGCATATTTTACAAGATGTAAAATAAGTCTCTGATGTCTCTAGTGTGTGTGTGTGTGAAGTTTCAGCAATACCACACAAATAATGTTTAATATCTCTCTGAAACTGACCCATTTAGGGTTTGATCCTAATTGTGGGAATTTGGTGACTGTCGCTTTAAATTCAAATGAGATTGTGCTCTTTTTTTAGAAAGGGGGCGGAGCTACAAATGCCTGTGTGTCAGCATGATGGCAGATTCAAAAACAAGACTGCCATATGCTAATGAGCGAGACTATTATCATTACTAGTGGGAGGGGCTTACCCCCTCCACGTTCAAAGGGAGGATGTCAATCAAAGTGTTTCTACAGACTGCTTTTATCAAGTCTGATTATAACAAATAGTATTAATTAATGTTTTTCATTAGAGAGGGTGGTTATATTCACACACTGCTGCCCCACAACTGGGTTCAAACCTCATATAAAAGTGATTTTTGCATAATAGGTGCCCTTTAATAATGTTAATGAGTGAGTTTTGCACACTTACACACATCGTGAGAGCTGTTAAAGCCAGAATCAAACTCAAGGTGAGGAATCCAGACATCTCTTCTTCACCTGAAACACAAGCAGATGATTAAAACCAGGCTGAAGGTTTTGATTGAAGTTCACAACAGCGACTTTAAATATGATATCAATGTAAATTCAGTCATTTATATAGTAGTTTTATATAGTAAACTCTTCCCAGAAAACATTACCTGTAACTACAAAACATTAATAAGATACATGTTAACACTTTAGTCTAAGTAACACTTCATACTATTACTACTGGCTTATTATTATTAAGATATGAACTGTTTATTAGCACTTATTAATTATGATCTTATTCTACATCCCTAATCTTACCCAACACCCAAACCCAGCGACTACTTAACTATTAATAATCAGCAAATTAGTAGTTTATTGAGCTGTAAGTCTTAGGTAACTGCTTGTTAATAGTGAGAATTGTACATTTAAATAGTGTACGACCAAATGAAATAAATCCTGCAGAGTGATTCAGTTAATGTTCCATATTTCTCAGTTAATTAATTAAAACAGCATGTATAATAATTTATAAAATGATGTTATATGAAGAATGTTGCCACAGTGCAGACATTACAGTCACAGTTTGATCTCATATCATATACTGAATAATAATACATCACCTATATCATATCTGATCTGATCTCATATATCATATCTTATATAATTGATATCATATTTCATTATTTATATAATAATTTCATAGAAACCTTCCTATCATTGAATGACGAGCATTTTTGACTTATTCATTCTCAGGATATGTATTCTTGATATCAATAATCAACATTCTTAATATCAACAATTCAGTTCTTGATATCAAAAAGGTAATTGTTGATTTCAACTATTTTAATTCTTGATATCAACAATAAAATTTTTGATATCAATAATTAATTTTTTTATTTCAACAATTACATTATTGATATCAGTAACTGATTTTTTTACTAGTTAAAAGTCACCATAGGCTGCCATTCAAATTTAATTGTTGATATCAAGATTTGATTTCTTACTAGTTAAAATGCAATTCTTAATATCAATAATTTAATTGTTGATATGAAAAATGTAAATGTTGATGTCAAGAAATACTTTTCAGCTAGTAAAGATGTTCATTGATATCAACAATTGTTTGCTGGTGACAATGTTAATTTCTGATATCATGAATGTAATTGTTACTAGTGAAAGCAGTTATTTTAGATATCAAAAATTACTTCCCTAATATTTTGATATCAAAAATGCATATCCTGAGAATAAATATAATAAAAACGGCTGGATATTATTTTTTTATATCAACAATTTAATTCTTGAAATGAATAATTCATATCCTGTTAAGCAATAAAAATCTAAACGATTTGCCAGAATAGCCGTTTTGTCTTTTATTGCATAACGGGATATGAATTATTGATATCAAGAATTGTTTTTTTCTGCGAATGGTGACGTCATTGCTGATATCAAGAATTAACGTTGTTACTAGTTGAAATGTAATATTGATATCAACAATTACCTTATTTGACATCAAGAACTGAATTGTTGATATCAGGAATGTTCAAAAGTCAAATCAGAAGTCAAAACGGCTTGCCATAATAATTGATCATTTATTATTGATCATATCAAATATTATGGATCATATAAACAAATCATAATATAATCATATTTTATCTGATCATATATTGTTATATTTTCATATCATATACTATATCATACATCACTGATCATATCATCACATCATATATCACATAATACATCATTGATCATATCATAGATTATGGATTATATCATTTTATCATCAAATCATATATAATATCATCATATCCTGTCATATCATATATAATTAAATCATGTCAAATCATATATAATTGATCATATCATATATCACATAATACATAATTGATCATATCATATATCGTAGATTAGGGATCATATCATCTTATCATCAAATCATATATAACATCATCATATCCTGTCATATCATATATAATTAAATCCTGTCAAATCATATATAATTGATCATATCATATATCACATAATACATAATTGATCATATATCATAGATTATGGATCATATCATCTTATCATCAAATATACATAAATTATAATATCCTATCATATCATATATAATTAAATCATCATATCATATCATTGATCATTTCATCATATCATATTTAATTGATCATTTCATTATATCATATATTATTGATCATATCATCATATCATACATATCATCATATTCTATCATATCATATAATACATCATTGATCATATCATCAAATCATACATGACATTTCATATCATATCATATCATATCATATCATATCATATAATGTCACAGATCATATCATTTATCATTTCATATCATATCATAGATCATATCATATAATGTCACAGATCATATCATATATAATTTCATATCATGCAATTGCAGCACAGATAATCTTGAATGTCATGCAGCAGGATTTATTTTTAAAGCTCCTCCAGACCTCCGTGAACTCTCAGTAATATTATCAGTCGAGTCAGTATTAAAGTAACTCCACTCACCTGTGTGTGAGATCAGATCAGCAGTGGTGTGTTTTGAGTAGCTGGTTTGAAACACTTCTTTATAGAGGCTGCTCTCTTCTGATTGGCTGCAAGAACAGGGGGAGGAGGAGCTTGTCTGCAAACACAAACTAAATCTACTTCACTGAATCCCTAGGATGACTCAAATAATCCAGAACTCTCCATATTATTGGAAATCTCCCAAGGCTCTACTTCTGTCGAACACTTTTGAAATAATTCTTAAACACTTTTAACCTAAACACACTTATTTAAAGGTAGAGTTTTACCCCAAAATGCAAATTATGTCATCCTTTACTTACCATTGACTTGTTCCGAAGTCAAGTGAGTTTTTGTTTTGCTCTGTTGAACACAAAGGGAGATATTTCGAAGAATGTTGGAAACCTGTAACCATTGGCTTCCAGAGTATTTGTTTTTCCTATTATGGAAGTCAATGGTTACAGGTTTCCAACATTATTTTGTTACTGTGAACAAACTGTGATAATCTGAGAAATGTATGTTGACATGTATGTTGATATGTAACATTTGTGTGTGACAATATTTTTTTCCCAGTCAAGCGGCTGATTCACAAAAACAAATTAGATTTGCTCAACCCAGGCTCATTCTGATTATGTACCCCTATATACATTGCTGGGGAAAGCAAAATACGTCTCCAGGAGCTACCTTTTTTGCAGTTTTTGTTTTCACATATCCACCTGTGTACGCTTTCTCAGATCTAAAATTTCTCTCACGAGTGCCATTCGCGCCTGCTGTTCTCACGTATATCCACCAGAGGCCACTGTCAACTGACTGACTGAATGACCGATCGACTGACCCACCATCCCCCTTCCCTAAACCCAACCAATGGTGTTTTCAAAAGCAATCCAGAAAAAGAAAAGCCCTCGCCTAATTCTTATCACGTTTTCAGATTTGACCACATTCTCACCCTGTTGTTTACTTGTTTATTACATTTTTCTGCTTCTGATTTTGTCTTACCCGCTTTCTGGAAGCATACTTCATCAGACTGGAACCCCGTCATCACGGTCAACTCCTCTGTGCGTCTCAAGTCAGTCGGCGTACACGTTGAGCTACTGGACAAACTGGTAACAGCAGTAAAGCCGTACATACGGAGGTTAGCGGTCAGCTAGTAAGCAGAAATAGGAACAGCCCCGTACCGTCCGCTTTAAAGATTAAATGCAGCCATCTGTAGCTCTGGCTACATAATTCGTGATCTCCAGAAATCTATATAGGGCTACGTTTTCAGAATGAGCCTATGTTGGATTTGTTAAAATAAATTCTGAGAAGTAAAGAACTGCACTTTAAAATGAAGTGTAATTATTTAAAAAGGCCTTAAGATGATCTCAGATTTGTTCATAAGAATATGAATAAGCTAAAAGTCCTTGTTCAAATAAGTCAAATATTTTAGTAGCCTCTTAAGTTTTATCTTAGGAACAAATCATATGAAAAAGATAAGAACAAGAATTTTTGGGGAATATAAAATATTCTTAATTTTTTTTTTATCTTAAAGGAGACCTACTATTCCTCTTTTTACAAGATTTAAAATAAGTCTCTGATGTCTCTAGAGTGTGTGTGTGAAGTTTCAGCTCAAAATACACCACAAATAATGTTTAATAACTCACTGAAACTGACCCTTTTAGGCTTTGATCCTAATTGTGTCGTTTTGGTGACTGTCGCTTTAAATGCAAATGAGATTGTGCTCTTTTCAAAAGAGGGCGGAGCTACAGATGTCTGTGTGTCAGCATAGTGGCAGTTTCAAAACAAGACAAACATCCTGTGCTAATGAGGGAGAGATCATCGCTAGTGGGCGGAGCTTCCCCCTTCTGATATCATACAAAGAGAGTTAAAGTGTTTCTGCAGACCGTTTTTATCAAGAGTGATTGTAAAAAAAGTTTTAAAATTATAAAATTATATAAACTATAAAATTATTTATATCATTATTATTTATATTATTACAAATTATGAAAAAACTCATTAAATTTCACGATTAGAAACTGATATACTCACACACTGTTGCCACACAGCTGTGTTTAAACCCATTATAAATGTGATTTTAGCATAACAGGTGCCCTTTAAGTAGAAATAAGATGACAGAATGACTTGCATTTCTTCTTAAAACTGTTTTGTGAATTCGGCCCCAGGGTTTGGAAAGTGTTGATCACAGTCTGGATCATCTGCAGGTCACTATAATCCGTCGTTCCGGGAAGTAAGTGGGCATTTTCCACAAAACAACGAGAGTAATACCCACCCGCTGGAGAAACAAGTGGGCAAAGAGTAAAATCAGTTTCACGCTTACACATTCTGGAACTTCCAGCTGTGCACCAACAATCTACAAGCCAAATGTGTCCTCAATGGCTTCAGTTCCTCTGGGTTTAAGAATAAATGTATTATTTAATTTGTCATATACAGAGTCAATCACAGTATGATATGCAGTGAAATGCTTACACAAAACCTTTTGACCTAAAAATACTAACATTCATTAATTTTCCTTTGGCTTAGTCCCTTTTTATCAGGGGTCGCCACAGCGGAATGAACCAACAACTTATCCAGCATATGTTTTACACAGCGGATGCCCTTTCAGCCGCAACCCAATACTGGGAAACACCCATACATACTCATTCACACACACACTACAGCCAATTTAGTTTATTCAATTCACCTGTACCGCATGTGCTTGGGTGAGGAAACCCACACCAACACGGGGAGAACATGCAAACTCCACACAGAAATGCCAACTGGCCCAGCCGGGACTCAAACCAGCGGCCTTCATGCTGTGAGGTCACAGTGAGCTAATGAATGATTCCTCGTCATAATAGATGATGAGTAACTACTGTAGGTGTTGGTCCATCAAACATCATTTTCAGGATCATCCGGATATGATTCAGTGTGTTTGAGCTTGAGACTCATTGATTTTAGAGGCGTTTTCACATCATCGCAGACTCACGGCTGATTTTAGGTCAGTGATGAAGGCTTCAGGGTTAAAAATAAAGCTCCACACCCGAGTAACTGAGAGCAGTGTTAATCATCTCTGACGGATACTATAATAACAAGACGGGGATTGGCAAGAATAAAAATATTGGTTTTGTTGTGTTTTAAACAGTAATTCTTATCTTAATAATAATAATAATAATAATAATAATAATAATAATATATATATATATAGTGTATTGATTGAGAGATAGAATATTATGATTGTTTTTTATTTTTTGTGCAATTTGATGAAAAACTTGAATAAAAAAGTATTTATTTACAACAATTAAACTAAATTAAATTAAACAATCCAAAAAATATTTAAACATAAATAGGAGTAAAAATGACAATAAATAGATAAAAAAATAAATAAATAAATAATAAATAAATAAATAAAATAAATAAATAAAATAAATAAATAGATTGTTAGTAAATACAATATTCTTGAATAATTCATAACAATGCCAAAAATATAACATTATATATATAACATATATATAACATAAAATATAACAAAAAGCTAAATAAATAAGTAAAATTCTTCAAATTGTGCATTTTTTATGCCAGGAGAAAAACATGATAATTTAAAACTCTAATAATAAAGTAAATATTAGTAAAATGCAATTGTTTAAAATAATTCTAAAAGCAATGCATGTCAAAGGTGCTGTATGTACGTTTTTGGCTCTTCTAAAGCATAAAAACACCATAATATGTGAACATTCTTGTTTATCTGATAAACAATGCTGAAGTCAGATATTCTGCTTTGAAAATGTGCGTTACGTGCTGGAACGCTGTCTTTGGTTTGATAAATTTAACCCGCCCAATGCCAGTTTAGCCAATTATATTACAGCACCCCGGATTGCCTTGGAGGAAATCAGCGTATTTCATTCATTCATTCAGGAAGGCTCAGAAAGCATGCATCTGCGACCGAAATGCGACCTCCGGTGGACAGCCTCCGAAATGAGACGCAGATTCAGAGTTCCACATGAGGTTATTAATTAGTAAATAATATAAATATTGTGAACGTAAACATTAGGTGAGCAGGTTACACTGTAACCCCGTGTCCTAAATACATGAGATACACAGTGATGAGCAATTGGGCTGTTTACACCAGATGAAACGCAAACAGAAATGTAAATACAGCCATTCAGAAGCACAGAATAGTGCACTCACTGCACTCCAACAGAATGGTAAGGTTTATAATCTAATTAATACATATTGAACATCCTTAACGTTATTAAATGTAGATGCTGAATCACTGATATGTGTTGGTTTGCACTGAGACACAGTTCTGAAGTTCAATTTTAATCGGTTTATTTTATTTTCCAGATCTGAGGTGAACTATCTGCTGCTGCTTTCAGTATACGGCAATAAATGTGATGTAAAACGGCATTCAAACTCACATTATTAGCCTTTAACACTGAATAAAGCACATGAGGTGTACCTGAGTTGATCATGTAATCAAGTTTTCTGTTGTTCTCCTGTGAGAAATAGAAGCCGTTTCTAATATATCAATTTCAGGTGTTGGTTAGGACAAAAACTCCATTTAATATGGAGGATATTCCTTCTGTCGGGAGCTGTTGCTTTTATTTAGAACACGGGTTAAATCACTCGCTCCTGTCCTCAATCTGGCAACCTGCGCTTGCGTTTGTTTTGAATCAGTAGTGCAATACCTAGTTCCACCACTGGGTGTCCAACTTACATACTGCATCTTTAAATGATAACAATCTGATATCGCTTCATTACCTGCATGTGTGTTTGTGTGTTTGAATTAGCCGTTGTCTAATAAATCTTCAAAATAAATCGATGAATGTCACTGAAGAACACATCAGTGCAGGATTCAGGAGGAAATTCTTTATTTACTGCAGTTAAACCCCCCATAGACATATACATACATACATTTATACAAAAAGAGGAGCAGAAGCGAACAGTGGCGTTACAGTGGAGTAGTGTGTAGTGAAGCAGGAGAGAGAGAGCGTGTGTGTCTAAGCTGAAGTGTCGAACAGCCGGTCGATCATGTCCTCCACCTGCTCCGGGGAGTAGCGGTGATATTTCTCTGGATTCTTGGTGAATGAAATGTTGGCACATCTGTAAAAACAGCCATCAGCTCAGAAACCAGAGCAAAAACTTTCTTACAGTGATGACAGAAACATGAGTGTGTGTGTGTGTGTGTGTGAGAGTAAGAGAGAGAGAGTGTGTTAGTGTGTGTCTGTGTGAAAGAGAGATTGAGTTTGTGTGTGCATGCTCATGAATATGTGTGTGAGTATGTGTGTGTTGGACAATGTCTGTGAGTATATGTGTGTGTGTATATACAGTATGTATAGTATATATAAGTACATTTGTGTGTAAATTGTGTTTGTGTGTGTGTGTATGGGGCGACGCAGTGGCGCAGCAGGTAGGGCTGTCGCCTCACAGCAAGAAGGTCGCTGGTTCAAGCCTCGGCTGGGTCGGTTGGTGTTTCTGTGTGGAGTTTGCATGTTCTCCCTGCGTTCGTGTGGGTTTCCTCCGGGTGCTCCAGTTTCCCCCCCAGTCCAAAGACATGCGGTACAGGTGAATTGGGTAGGCTAAATTGTCTATAGTGTATGTGTGTGAATGAGTATGTATGGGTGTTTCCCAGAGATGGTTTGCAGCTGGAAGGGCATTCGCTGCGTGTAACATATGCTGGATAAGTTGGCGGTTCATTCCGCTGTGGCGACCCCGGATTAATAAAGGAAATAAGCCGAAAAGAAAACGAATGAATGAATGTGTCATGATCACCAGCGATCTAACCCCCAGAGGTCGCTGGTAAACACTCACACTCATAAGGACTACAAATCTGCTTATTGTGTTGTGTGAGTGTTTTGCATGACTGAATATGTAGTCCATTTACAAGCAGATTTGTAGTCCTTCTAAATGTGAGTGTTTACCAGCGACCTCTGGTGGTTAGATCGCTGGTGATCATGACAGAATGAATGTGTGTGTACGCTTGTAGGAGTGTGAGAGTGGGTGTATGTATGTGTGTGTGTTTATGAGTGTGCTTGTATAAGTGTGAGTCTGTGTGTGTATATATGTGCAGTGAGTGTGTGTGTGTGTGTGTGTCTCACCGCTGTAGGAAGGCTTTATAAGTGAGTGAGACGACCCTCTTCTGAGCGTGTCTGATGGCGTCGCGCTGCTCTTTATCAGGAACTGCCCAGCCCTTCTGGATCTTACACAGCTCCTCCAGACCATCATTAAAACCCTTAAAACACACACACACATACTTCAACCCTCTCAGTACACAAGAGTCCTCCTTCAAATAATAATCTCCTTTTTATATTAACCATATTAAAATCAGCAACATTGCACAGCAGAAAAAGCTGAAGTTGCACATTTGTAACTAATGAGCTACAAGCACAGCGATTTCCCCTCCGATAAACTTCCGGTGAAAGCATTATGTGACTATTTTCAATTTCCTAAGGTTCTTTTTACAGCATGGATGCTGTAATATAATTAAAATATATTCAGTTAAACAGACTTAAGCATTGATTTAGTTGTTGAAGTGTAAAATGAGATGGAAACCGTTTAAAAGCAAGCGCTGTCAGGAGCAGCAGAAACTCCACTGAAAATACGGGGGTTAACTGAATGTCCATATTTTAAAGGCATGATGATGAGCTATGGAATTTAATGCAGTGCTTCTTGTGCAGTCTCGTGATCGTGTATCAGTCAAGCAGTGAAGATCAGTGATTTTTAAAGAAAACAGACCCTTAAAGGGCACCTATGGTGAAAAATCTACTTTTCAAACTGTTTGGACAGACACATGTGCATGTATGGTGTATAGAGCGTCATATTGAAGTGATATAAACACACCCAGTGCTTTTTTTCAATTTAACAACATAAAAACGGTGGACCAATTGGAGCGGTTTTCAAATCGACCGCAACTTTACGTAGGAGTGCGGTCGCCCCGCCCACCAATATTGATTGACAGGCGCGTCATCATATCCTCAGTTTGTTGATTCACGTCCGCCATTTTCAGCGTGAGTCGAAGCGATATCACTAAAGGAACACGCTAGCTCTATTTTTAGATGCAAGGCTCATTGGGCTCAACACCAAGATCAATATTCTCCACATTATCGCTCTAATCGGAATTATTGGTTGTATCTTTAGGTAGGTTTGCAAACATGTGTACTTCTCATTGAGTCTACCTTATACTTCAGCCGTTTGCATTTCTCGCGATCCCAGAAGCTCCCTGTGATCTTAACTAGCATGCGTTTTAGAATTCTAAACATCGGTTTCTATCAGGGTACACTCAAGTCGACGGCTGGGCACCGCGGACCGCTGCAGAAACCTATGTTTAGGATTCAAAAATGCGAATTAGATTCGGGACACTTCATGTTTCTGCCGCGCCACAGAGAGTGTCTGGTGTGCCGTGTCGCGGCTTCGAGCGGCGCATCCGGTGCCTCAGTCAAAATTAATTCAGTGTGAGTGGTTATTAGTTTCTGTGTACAAGCTCGGCACTTGAAACTAGCACACAGTTGGCTGTAAAACTGTACAAAGACACAAATGATTTTGTACTCTCTGCTTGGTCTGTGTCAGAGTCGTACATGTACGACTGATTGCTGATCCTCTCATGCCTGCTCCTTCTCTCAGTCTGCCTGTCAGACTCTGTTGCAAACACAGAGCGGGTGAGCTCATGGCTCCGCCCCCTTGTTACGTTGGCGGGAAGCCGGAACTAATTTACATGTGAAGCAACACACCCATAAATCAGCTAACTGTGGACACGCCCCCAACATGACACTTTTTAACACATTATAATAAAAAAATCTGAACTGTGTTTTAAACTGAAGCTAAACTGGCACACTCAGAAGAGCCATAATATTAATATTACATCAGAAAAAAGAGGTAAACTATGTGCCCTTTAACACAACATACAGTTCAGCGGATGCACTTGAGCTGGCTGACTGAAAATAAAAGTCCCTGTGCATTTAGTCTGTTATCTTTAAAGGGTCACGAAACACCAAAACACATGTTTTGAGCTGTCGACAGTCATATATGTGTCCCACGCTGCTCTAAACACTATTAGGACACATATATTTCACTAAAAAGTGAAAATTGGTTGTTATTTTGAGTAAATTCGTTCTTCCAGTTTGAAATGATTTTTTGAGGCTGCGTCACGCCGATCAGATCCTTGTGTGTATTCCAGCGTGTAGACTGGCTGTCTGTACCCGGGAGTACTTCCTGACGTCTCTGAGTGTGCAGCATTAATTTATGAGAAAGACTTGGTTTGAACCAATCAGCACGCTCTATTGTGAATGAGGTGCAACTTCATTAATATGCATGATAGCTTCGAAGACTGTTTGTACCTGTACAGTGTTCAGACGGCAGAGAGACGCCACATTTAGGGATGCAACAATTATAGATTTTGATTGTACGGTTATAGTCAGAGGAATAATCACAGTTTCACGGTTATCACGATTATTACGCATTCATTCATTTTAAAATGCTACTCGTTTGGAAAATCACATGAAACTTCTATTTTAAAGTGTTATTTATTGCTGCTCAGTAACCAATTAATACAGCACAAAATAATAATAAAAACAAACAACAGTCTATTTGTCTTTGGACTTAAAATCAAGTGAAAAAAAGTTTTTGACATGAGTAATAATTTTACACTGAAAATAAATGACAAAACAATGAATAAATGAATAAAACTAAGAATAAATAAAAACATAAAAATAAGAATAAAAAAAATAGTATTTGTCTAATGTAAATCTAAGATACATATCCCTACTGGAAAAAACAGCTTAATCCAGCCTAGGCTGGTTGGCTGGTTGGCTGGTTGACCAGCCTGGTTTTAGAGGGGTTTTGGCCATTTCCAGGCTAGTTTTCAGCCATTTCCAGCCTGGTCTTAGCTGGTCAGGTTGGAAAATGACCAGCAAAACCAGCTATGTCCAGCTTAAACCAGGCTGTTCAAGCTGGTTTTAGGGTTGGAAATGGCTGGAAACCAGCCTGGAAGTGGCCAAACCCCTCTAAAACCAGGCTGGTCAACCAGCTAAAACCAGCAAACCAGCCTAGGCTGGTTTAAGCTGTTTTTTTCAGTAGGGATTAGCTAAGTATTTCCCTTTTAAAGAGAACAAATCTAGTCAACGGCTGCTGAATCTGTGTGAAAGGCATTTTTGATCAACTATATTATGAATTGTTTGGTATTTTCATTTTGTATTGTTTTCTCTTTGGGGTAGAAGAGCATGAAGCTGATCAGTCCAGTACTTGTCAGGTGACTCGCAGTGCGCTCGCGACATTCTTTCAACTAGGTGCACCTAGAAAGTGTGAGTGCCCCTGTCGCTTGCGCACATCGCTGCCAATATGCACACGCAAGCTGTGCGCCTCAATTGGAAATAAGGAACTTGGACGTACAAAAGATGGGATGTGTGAACAGCCCTTTTTTAATAGCCTCAGCCATAGTGAAAATCAGCCTTTAATCAAGTGTGCGTGCGTGTTAACCTCGCGCACAAGCTTGGAACTTTAAACTAGCGCACAGTTGGCATAACTTTGTTTAGTTGCAGTAGTTTTGTTCAGTGCTGAAACGCGGTGTTGAGAAGCCTTTAAGATCAATTAACAGTGAAATCGGTTAATTGTGGCATCCCTAGCCACGTTGTGTTGCCAAAACAAGTGGGAGAATTGTTTGGAGATACGGGTCATCAGTGTTGCTATCATAATTTGCTGTGCCGAAGGTTTTGTTTTCATTTTCCCGCTATGAGAGCGCAGCTGGACTCACCTGTGGATTACAGTGCACGCGACGCACGACAGAAATACGTGTCTTAGGAACATGTACCCGAGAGCTTTTCTCATCTGGAAATGGTGAAATCTGGATTTGCTGCTCGTCTCCTTTTAATAAAGACGCGGTTCCAGTTGGTGTTGATTGTCCTGTCGCTACAGATTTGGTAAGTAAGCGATCAGTGTTTTGTTTGTTTATTCAGATGGCAAAGTTAGTTCGTATTGTCAGACTGCCCTGCGTCTCTCTGTTTGTTTTGCCTCTGTGAAAATCAACGTGTGCCCAAATCGAAACTTCCATTTTTATGCAAATTTTTATGCACCTTCCCTCTTTCCCTACTCCGACACTCCGCCCTAAACAGAACTGGACACGCCCACGTTCCTGACTTTTTCCAAATAAGAGGTGTGAAAACACCCTGCTGAAACAGGGGGGTATCATGGCCCTTTAAAGACATTTTACATTACAAAATTGTGCAACAGGTTACTCAGTATCATGTTGATCATTATAAACCTTATACAGTACTCTATTAAAGATGACGTATATGATTAAAGAGCATGCATGAATTTGTCTCACCTTGAACTTGTCCTTGATGATCTGTCGCTCTTTATCTTTCAGCTGCACAAACAGAGTTCAGATTAATGATGTTATTTCAACAAGACAATGCAAAACCCCATTCTGCACACATTACAAAGTCCTGGCTGCAGAGGAAGAGGATACAGGTATTTGACTGGCCTGCCTGCAGTCCCGACCTGTCTTCAATAGAGAATGTGTGGCGCATTTTGCAAATGCGCAAACAATTGATATGTACTGAATTAAAAACAAACCAATTAAATGTAGTGAAATTCAGCCCATATCAATTGTTTGCAACCACTTACCTTCATAATAACGGCGCAAATGCAATGAATTATTTTGTTCAGTGTGCTTGTGCTGTAGAGTGAGGTGTGTTTCAGATCTAAATGTGTGTGATTTTCCTCACTTTGGCTCCCGGCTGGAAATCTGGGATGTTTCTCTCGGTCAGATGCTCTGTGACCCTCAGCCAGCTGTGGGTCAGGGAAGGTCAAAGGTCATTCATTGATTGATCATTCAGATGGACTCTTGTGATTGGATGCTATGTGTGTGTGTTTTTACCTGCGCTGATAGTTCTGGATCTCCAGCTCGATCAGCTCTCTGTAGGAACTCTCCACCTTCTTCACAGTCACAGCCACCAGCTGAATCAACTCTGACCTGAACAACACAAACACACCATTTCATTGAGCTTGAGGTTGTATGAGTGCATGTATGTATATGTGTCTGTGTGTGAGAGTAAGAGAGAGCATACCATAAGTGTGTGAGAGGGAATGTGAGTATATATGTGTGAGTGAAATATGAAACATGTTAAAGTAAGAAGTAATTTAGGATTATTTAGATTATTGAGTGATTATTTAGAGAGCCGTCTTCTGATTGGCTAGTGCTGAGAGGAGGTTCTGGTTTCTGATTGGTTGCTGAGCTGAAGCGGTGTAAAGAATCAGAATCAATGATGTTGTGAATGGACTCACTTCTCTAGGGATTTGAGGATGTAGTTGTAGTTGTTATGAAGGAAAATGGCGCGCAGGGCCGGATCTTCATACACCTTAGCTTTATTTGACAGATTCAGCTGCAGATTACCCAGGACTTTATCTGAAAACACAACAACAACACTGTTATCTACTATCATATATTTAATTCACAATTCAAACTGAGCTATTATAGCAGTATCCACTTTTATAATAGATTATATTAAAAGTTTTGTTCTAGTAATTGTGTTGATTGTCATTTTATTATAACTGTAAAACATTTCTATTGGATGCAGCTGTAACCTGACAAAAGTATTGTTCCCTATACAAGTTTTAGAAATAAATAATAACTTGACTTCTAGTTGATCATTTGGTTTAAGAAGTGGCTTATATGAAAGGCAAAGACCTCTAGATTACACTTATTTTTTTTATTTTACGCCTACCAGAATAAAATATGCTCATGCCTTGATTTTGAATGACTTGATTAGGACAGTAAGGTCTGACTTTGCTTAGACAAAAGTCTCGTCACTGAACCTTCAATAATGTCCAGTGTAGAATATGTGGTCATGCTGCAGTGGAAACAGAATGAATATTGTGTCTGACTCCATCATGAGCTTGGAGGACTGCATCCATACATCTCTGCAATGACTCAAATCACTGATTAATAAAGTCATCTGGAATGGCAAAGAAAGCCTTCTTGCAGGACTCCCAGAGTTCATCAAGATTCTGATTCATCTTCAATGCCTCCTCCATCTTACCCCAGACATGCTCAATAATGTTCATGTCTGGTGACTGGGCTGGCCAATCCTGGAGCACCTTGACCTTCTTTGCTTTCAGGAGCTTTGATGTGGAGGCTGAAGTATGAGAAGGAGCGCTATCCTGCTGGAGAATTTGCCCTCTCCTGTGGCTTGTAATGTAGTGGGCAGCACAAATGTCTTGATACCTCAGGCTGTTGATGTTGATCATCCACACTGCAGATCTCTCACACGCCCCCATACTGAATATAACCCCAAACCATGATTTCTCCTTCACCAAACTTGACTGATTTCTGTGAGAATCTTGGCTCCATGCTGGTTCCAGTAGGTCTTCTGCAGTATTTGTGATGATTGGGATGCAGTTCAACAGATGATTCATGGGAAAAATCCACCTTCTGCCACTTTTCCAAATGATCAACTAGAAGTTATTATTTGATGCTCTTACAACTGAGATCAACTACAAGACTTTTGTCAGGTAGTGTATTTTATATTTTATTTATTTTCATTTAAGCCGACTTCAATTTATATAATTTCACTTAATTTTACATTTCCTTAAGCTTTTAAGAGGCTACAATTATGCCGCTGGTATTCTTTTTATTTATCTTTTGGTTTTAGTAATTTTAGCATTTACTCTTATTTTAATTTGATAGTATTTTGTTGTAATTTGATGTTTCATTATTAATTTCATCTGTATTTACAAATTAAAGCTGATGAATTTTAAACTTTATTTTTGTTTAGTGTTGTTGTAGTTAATAAAAACTAACATTTCTAACATTACATTTATAAATCAGTGCACAAACTTTAAGGTGCAGTATGTAAGTTTGACACCCAGTGGTTGAACTAGGTATTGCATTCCTGATTCAAAACACATGCAAGTGCAGGTTGCCAGATTGACGACACCTACAGCGGTGTGCCTGACTGTCGAGCCTAAAGGCTGATTTAAACTGTGTTCTAAATAAAAGCAACGGCATACGACAGAAGGAATATTCTCCATATTAAACAGAGTTTTTGTCCTAACCAACACCTGAAATTTATATATTAGAAACGGCTTCTATTTCTTGCAACAGAAAACTGACAATGATCGCCTAAGCTACACCTCATCTGCTTTATTCAGTGTTAAATGCTAATAATGTGAGTTTGAATGCCATTTTACATCACATTTATTGCCGTATACTGAAAGCAGCAGCAGATAGTTCAGCTCAGATCTGGAAAATAAAATAAACTGTTTGAAATTGAACTTTAGAACTGTGACTCAGTGCAAACCAACACATATCAGTGATTCAGCATCTACATTTAATAATGTTAAAGAGGTTTAATGTGTATTAATTAGATTATAAACCTTACCATTTTGTTGGGGTGCAGTGAGTGCACTATTCTGTGCTTCTGAATGGCTGTATTTACATTTCTGTTTGTGTTTCATCTGGTGCAAACAGCCCAATTGCTTATCACTGCGTATCTCGTCACATAGCGTGTTGTTAGGACACGGGGTTACAGTGTAACCTGCTCACCTAATGTTTACATTCATAATATTTATATTATTTGCTAATTAATAACATCATGTGGAACTCTGAATCTGCATCTCATTTCAGAGTCTGCTACTGTCCACCGGATGTCGCATTTCGGTCGCGGATGAATGCTTTGAGACCCTTTCTGAATGAATGAATGAAATACACTGTTTTCCACCAAGGGAACCCGGGGTACTGAAATATAATCGGCTAAACTGGCGTTGGGTGCGTAACGCACATTTTCAAAGCAGTATATCTGACTTCAATATTGTTTTTTCAGATTTCTTAAATATCTGCAATCATATTATGGTGTTTTTATACTTTAGAAAAGTCAAAAACTTGCAAACAGCACCTTTAATTATTACAAAAACGTAATGAATTAATATAAAAGAGCTTCATGACTATAAGAAGTAAATTTCAGCACTCAAAACAAAAAATGCATGAATTAAAAATGAAAATATGCAGCAAAAATGACTTAATTCTGAACATTAGAGAGGTCAGACAGCAACACCTAATCATTAAAAGCCAAAATAACACTGTTGCTAACATCATAAGTGATCCTCAGGAAAAAAAAAGCTGTAAACAAATACACAACAGAAAGGTTTGAGTGTTGTTTGTGTGAGTATCTTACAGATGTATGTGCTCAACAGTCTGCGGCTGAACTCAGAGCTGTAGCTGCTGGCTGATGAGCTGCTCTCTGAAAATCACAACACAGACATTTCAGCTGCTTTTCTCTGACTAACACACAGTCAATCCTCACTTCATTCTGCCTGACGGAGACTATTTATACAGCACTGAATCCAAATAACCCATAAGCTAAAAACCTACATAGAACATAAGATCCCTCAATCATATACAGTAACTTACCACAAAAAAAAATCTAAATAAACATACATTCATTTTCTGAGAAGAGAAACTGGTCTCAGATCAGCTCAATTTGCTTTGCCTCGGATTAAATTCCTCTATTATTATTATGATATTCTATATATGATCAGATTTAAGACAGCATCTGAGGATTGTTTCATATCCTGCTGCCTGTAGGCAATGATTTGAAGATCCTCAGAGTCAGCCATAACAAAAAAAAAATCAGGAGATGAATATTTCTATTCAGATACAGATTATTTGATTCAGCACAACAAAACATTCCCAGAAAGATACGCCTGCAACTCTTTCTGACACATTTTCTGCTTGTCTAACAGCAAATACAAGTGATTCTGTAAGGTTTGAAGTCAACATGAAATCAAATCGGCACTCTTTACTTTAATGAGAAATGTTATTTTATCTAAATCTTTTGTGTAATAATGCATATTCTTTCTGCTGATTTAATTAAGGCTACTAGAACAACGCAAAGTAACCTTAACCTGTAATATTTCACCCCTACTGTATGCATTACGATCAAATCAACACAGACAAATAAAGTAAATGCAGTCCTCTTGTTGGTCATGTTGACTCTGAGGACAAAGGACTCTTACCTCGGGGGTCTAAAGGAATATTGTAAGTGTCCCCCAGTACTACAGGACAGAAGCAAAGCAGAACAGAGAGAGAAAGAGAACAAGAGAAAGAGGCAAAGGGCAAGAAGTTAAAATAGTTTGGTTAGTGAAGAGCTCAACCACTAACAGCAGCCAGGATGACAGAGAGCAAGATCAAGTGACAGGCAAGCAGCGATGAGTGGGTGGAGCTGAGGAGCTGGTGGGAGGAGCTACGGAATGACATGCAAATTATTTAAATATAAAAGTGTTCAGCAGATTAAACCTAAGGCCCACATGGAATTTGCACGAACAGAAATCTGCAGGATTATAGTCTATTTGTTTACTTGATGTGTGTAAATGTGTGTAAATATATATTTATTTAGTTTTTATACTAATTTTAGTATGATTATTAACTAATATGCAAATGTTAATATGATTTCTTTACATCACCATTTGTAAAGTAATATTTTCTGTATTTTAGTAGATGAGAGACTTGCTTTGTTTACCAAATAAGTAAGTCTAATTGGATTTGCATTGCAAACCTTACACAAGGTTATTATTTTCATTTCATGCTTCAGGTTTTTAGCTATTATAGAAACAAAATCATTAAATTAGCAGACTATTTAGGTTGTTTTAAGGAAAAATTCACTACCTTTTGACACATTAGTTCCTAAAACAGGACATTATTTTTTGCCCGTCTAGAAAATGCTTTTTAATTTAATTTAATTAAAAAATGTAATTAAAAAAACATATACATATACATATATATATATATATATATATATATATATATATATATATATATATATATATATATATATACACAAAAAAAATAAATATATATATATATATATATATATATACAAAAAAAAAAAAATATATATATATATATATATATATATATATATATATATACAAAAAATATATATTTATATATAAAAAACATATATATATATATATATATATATATATATATATATATATATATATATATATATATATATATATATATATATATATATATATACACATACAAAAAAAATATATATATATACAAAAAAATATATAATTATATATAAAAAAACATATATAAACATATATATATACATAAAAAAAAAAAAAAAATATATATATATATATATATATATATATATATATAAATATATATAAGAGACTAAAAACAAGACAAGAAATATTATTTTTATTATTATTAAAGAAAACAAACACATCATAACATAATTCTTACAAAAGTTCTAATAACAGACTACTAAAATATTCATTCATTCATTCATTTTCTTTTCCAGCTTAGTCCCTTTTATTAATCAGGGGTTGCCACAGCGAATGAATCGCCAACTTATCCAGCATATGTTTTACGCAGCGGATGCCCTTCTTGCTGCAACTCATCACTGGAAAACACCCATACACTCTCACTCACACACATTACAAACAATTTAGCTTTTTTCAAACTACTAAAATATAACACATGTATTATTTTGTTGTATTACATTAAATTATTATAAAATAACACAACAGTATTGTATTAAGTTACACTTTAAAATAATTAATGAATAAAAAAAAGAACAAGAAGTATTAATCCAGTAAAAGTAGACCACAATTTTTATTATTGATTACAGTCAAATGCTATCTGGTAATTTATTAAATGTTCACAGTATAATATAATTATTAAATAAACACAGTTTGAAGCAAGACTACCAGAAATGTGTGTGCTCAGTTCTTTTTTGAGCAGTTTATTGCCAAGTAGAGACTAAATTGTTGTTATTTGCAGGATGGAGAGTGAAGGTTGAGGGAAAAATAGCTGAATATGATATAATATATATTTCTTGAGCAAAAAACAAAACAAAAGGAAAAGGAAATGCAGACCGCAGGAAATGTGCAAAGATATCAAATAAAGAGACAGGAGGATGAGGACGGCAGCCTGTGTGTTATGAACATTAATGCAATAAAGTACACACATTTCAGCAGCCCAGTATAGAGCTTAGATCAGCTCTTCAACTATATAATGTGTCATTAATAACCCAAGAATATTTACAGTTGGAGTCAGAATTATTCACTCCCGTCATGTGATTTTGTTCTTTCTTTGTTAAATATTTCCCAAATGATGTTGAACAGATTCAGGAATTTTTCACAGTATTTCCTATAATATTTTTTCTTCTGGAGAAAGTCTTATTTGTTTTATTTCGGCTAGAATAAAAGCAGTTTTTAATATTTAAAACCATTTTAAGGTCAATATTATTAGCCCCTTTAAGCTATATTTGTTTCTTTTCTCTACAAACAGACCACTGTTATACAATGACTTGCCTAATTAACCTAGTTAAGCCTTTAAATGTCACTTTAAGCTGAATACTAGTGTCTTGAAACATATCTAGTCTAATATTATTTACTGTCATCATGGCAAAGAGAAAAGAAATCAGTTATTAGAGATGAGTTATTAAAGCTATTATGTTTAGAAATGTGTGGAAACGAAATCTCTCCATTAAACACAAATTGAGAAAGAAATATACAGGGGGCTAATAATTCAGGAGGGCTAATAATGCTGTCTTCAACTGTATATTTATGTAATGTCTGATTTTCTGTAGTCTGTGTTTTACCCTGAGATGCCAGCATTGCTCCTGCGGTTTCCTGGAAATCCAGCAGCTGCTGCAGAAACAGGATTGCCTGACAAAATACATAAGGCAAGGCAAGTATATAGCACATTTCAAACACAATGGTAACTCAAAGTGCTTTTCATAAACAAGAATAAAAGAAAGAAGTAAAGAGAAGATATTTGTCTGCTTTTATATGAAAATACCACTTTCAGATTTACTGTATGAAATGGAGAGTGTAGAGATCTTACATTGCTGGTGAGCTCATGCACAGTTCCATCTTTCGGCATGTTGTACTCTTTATCTGGATCATTCTGTCGGAGAGACATAAAAGTAATCAACATATATTGACTAATTTTTATTATGAAAGTGTATAATTAGACTTATACTCCAATATATAATCATTAATTAATATTTGATACTAAAGGGTGAGGACCAGAAAGGGGCAAGTGATTTTAAATTTTAGAAAAGGGAATGAATTTTAGAAAATTCACTGCTGAATTTAACAAAAAATCCATATTTTAATATTGATTTTAATCTGTGCCCAACTGAGCCTGGTTTCTCTCGAGGCTTTTTTTTTCTTCACTTCGTCAATTGTTTTTTCCTCACCACTGGCTTGATTGGTTTGAGACTTGTGGAGCTGCGCATCGATGGATTTGCTCTTCAATGTTTGAACCTTCAGCAGTGAAATTTAAACCACACTCAACTGAACTAAACTGGACTTCAACTCTGAAATCTGGACTTTACTAGAACTTCCATGTTAAGCTGCATTGACACCATCTACATTGTAAAAGCGCTATAGAAATGAACATGAATTGAATTAAATCTTTTATAAGACTTTTTTTACCCACATGGATGGACAATATACTTGAATATATAATATATATATGTTTAAAATAATAAAAAATATTAATTAAATAATAAATGATCATCACACATTGTTTCATTCTATTTCATATAACCTTTATATAATTAAAATATTAAATAACAATGACTACTATTATAAAAGTTATTATTATAAACATTATTAAAATACATTACTTATAACAACATGATGAATAGTATTATTTAAGAAAATAAATACAGTATTACATAATATTAATGATAATAATAATATAAATACTAATAACAGGCTACTTAAATGCAATAATTATATTATTTGTTGTATTATATTAATATACACTTTTAAATGATTAGTAATAATTTTTTTAAATACATAATAATGAAGTATTATTTTAAATATTATTATTCTAATAATTATTAACATGCATTATTTAAAATAATATGATAAATAGCATTATTAAAGAAAATAAATACACATAAACAACATAATAATAATAATAATAATACTAATAACAGAGTAAAATGCAATAATGATATTATTTGTTGTATTATATTAATATAAATTTTAAAATTATTAATAGTAATTTTTCTAAATACATAATAATGAAGTATTATTCTGTATATTATTATTCTAATTATTATTAAAATGTATTATTTAAAATAATATGATAAATAGTATTATTAAAGAAAATAAATACAATACAACATAATAATAATAATAATAATAATAATAATAATAATAATATAAATACTAATAACAGAGTAAAATGCACTAATTATTCTATTTGTTGTATTAAATTAATATAAATTAAAAAAATATTAATAATAATTTTTCTAAATACATAATAATGAAGTATTATTCTGTTTATTATTATTCTAATTCTTTTAAAAATGCATTATTTAAAATACTATGATAAATAGTATTATTAAAGAAAATAAACACAATACAACATAATATTAATAATAATAATAATTTAAATATTAATTAGAGACTACTAAAATACAATAATTATGTTATTTGTTGTATTATATTAATATACTTTTTAAAATAAGCAATATATAACAATAAACAATAATTAATTAACAAATAACAATAATTGTTTTAAATTACAAAACAATTAAATATTATTTTAAATATTATTATTCAAAATATTATCAAAATACATGATTCATAATAATTTAATAAATAATAACTTTAAAGTAAATACAAAATAACATAATATTAACAATAACAAGCACTAATAAAAAACTACTTAAACACAAAAATTATTTTATTTGTTGAATTATATTAATATACATTTAAAAATAAGTAATAATAATTGTTTTAAACAATTAATAATGAAGTATTAATTCATTAATAATAATAATAATAATAATAATAATAATAACAATAATACATATTATCGTTTTTAATAATTTGAACAAAATAAAACATATTTTTTTATATTCAAATGATTAATTAATAATTAATAAATATAAATATGCAATTAACAATCAACAAAAATACAATTAATCATTAAAAAATATGTAAAATATTTAAAAATATGTCAAATTAACCTTAATGCTGTCAGCGAACTCCTCCAGTGCTTTCGCTCCAATGGTCTCCATAGAGGTGATGAGCGCCGGCAGCTTGTTTTTGGTGCTCGCCGCTGTTCCCTGCGGCAGGAATATGACATCATCAGCATCATCACGACATCATCAGAAAACTAAGCTCCTTTCGTTCGCTCTCGTTCTCTCCTTGTACCTGCAGTGTGGCGTCGAAGTCTGGTTTGGTCTGTTTGAGATGCCGTAGGATGGGGAAGATGGTCAGAACGGCCGAGTAATCGTGTCTCATGATGGCTCGACGCGCCGCAGACACAATATTATCACCCTCCAGCATTAAATTATCCAGCGCTTCCTGCAAACACACAACAATGGGATTCAACACGCTAAGAAAGCCACAATTCTCAATATAATAGAAGTTAAATTGCATTTTGTTTTCTGTTTTACATCCAAGTTAAACCATTGCATTTGTCCTATGCATCAAAAGATACTGGTCAGCCTATGATTCAGATGAAAAACAAACCTCTTATGCACCAACAACCCAACATGCTGTAGAGCTGAACAGTGCAGTGGTTTACTTTATATTCACAGAAAAGAAAGATCTCCAAAGATGCCAAAAAAGAAGAAATCTTGTGTTTTTCAAATTAATAAAGACAGCAGAAGTCAATGATTTATTTTCATTATTCAGCCTGACATGTTTACTGCTCCAAAATATCTTAAATGTTTCTTAAAATCAAATATATTGTGTTCAATGGGGACACAATTGTGTTGTTTTTACCCAGACATCTGACAAGAACTTATTTTAGAGCAGTAATCACAATACCGTGATATTTTTCAAGAGTTCACACTTAGCTGATAATCAATAAAGCGTATTTGGCATGCTGTCCCAGGAGAGAGCCCTGAGCTCGTAATATCCTCGAGCCCGGGGATCACTCCCGTTAGAAGGGCGAGAGGGGAGTTCGAGCTCAGGTAGGTCTCGAGAACTTCCGTGTGAGAGGTGTAAACTAGGGTTGTTTTCGGTGATAATTTGGTTTAGTCTATTGGCTATGGTTTGTTTTTGGACGGTGGGAGGAAACCAGGGAACCCGGGGGAAACCCACCCGAACACGGGGAGAACATGTAAACTCCGCACAGAAACACCAACCAGCCCAATAAGAGGTTAGACCAGCGGTGTTCTTGCTGTGAGGCAACAGCGCTAGCCACTGGGCCACCGTGTCGCCCTATCAGAAAAAGGGGAGGAAGTAGGGGTGGAAGGAGGGGGAAGCTTCAAGACGAAGAAAACTGGAGTGAAAAACTGGTTATTTATAATGCTTTCATAATCATCTAATGGGTCAGATTACGGAGCTAATGAGGAGCCAGCCATGTTGATCATAAGCACGTGATCCTCTCGAAATTAGTTTATCAATAAACCACAATTATCCAATGTTATCATACCATCAGAATCTTAGACACGGCTCCCTGCAAGTAAATATCAGTGGTGTTAAGTAACTAATTAGAAATACTCAGATTACTGTAATTGAGTAGTTTTTCTCAGGAATTGTAATTTACTGAGTAGTTTTAAAATGTGAACTTTTACTTGCCCTTGAGTACATTTTAGTGCAGTATCGGTACTTTTACTCCACTACTTTCCTTCATCCTGCAGTCACTACTTTATTTTCTCTTGTCTATGGGGATTAGAAAAATCAGTCCTGCAAGTCCAATCAAATCACACATAGAAGGTAAACCACATCATAGTGAACTTCCTCAGGACATGGGCGATTTATAATTGCAGCAAACTGTTTGGAAGCATTAAAAGTGTCCAAGAAGATGTTTAAAATCTTTATACGCATTGACCCAGAGACGATGAGAAGATGACGGATGTTTACTGTATGATGACTGAAATAGCCTTAAACACCCAGCAGGCACAAGACGTCAACATGACGTTAGATTGATGTTGTACCCAATGACGCTGCATTTTGTTTGGAAATGAAAATCGAGTTGACGTCAGAACTCAACGTCAATGTCCAACGTCCAACCTAAAATCAACCAAATATCAACGTCAAATGATGTTACAGCTTGATGTTGTGTGGATGTTACCACTATTGACATTTATCAGATGTTGGATTTTGGTTGCCATACCTGATGAATAAATGTCAGTATTGGATGTCAATATGACGCTGGTTTTAGATGTTGGGTCGACGGTGGTTTTTGGTTACTTTCTAACAACCTAAAAATCGACCAAATATCAACGTTATTTGACGTCATTATTGTCCTTAGACGCTGGCTAGATGTTGAATTTTGGTCACCTGACCTCACAACCTAAATCTAACCTAATATTAACGTCTTATGACGTTGTGTGCCTGCTGAGCAATAACTAAATGCACTACAGAATTTTACGTTTACACACATCCACAAATGACATGTAAATGCATCAGCTTTTCACAGCGTAATACTCACTACTCCTGAGTACTTTTAAAAGGGTTACTTTTTACTCCTACTTTAAGTAATACTTACAATCGATAATTTTTACTCTACTTGCACTACATTTTTAGGCAAGTAAACTTGACTATGATTTTTCAGTACTCTTTCCACCACTAGTAAATATACAATCAGTGAAAGCCAAATATAACGATGCTGTCACATAGGGCTGCACAATATATCGTTTCAGCATTGATTTTGCAATGTGATCATTCACTATAGTCACATCGCAGGATATGCAATGTTGAGTCTGGATTATAAGTTAGAATTTTATTTGAGGCCTGTGACCGTGTGAGGGTTTTAAAATCATTCAGGCATAAGAAAACGGACCATTTATAACTTCGAAAAATTAATAACCATTCATATTTTTTAAAATTGCTCATAAAACGAAGACTACACAGTATTATTTTACATTTGATTATTCAATTACTGTATACCTGAATACATTTCGACTCCTCGGACAACAATAGTGGGTAGCACAGTCGCCTCACAGCAAGAAGGTCGCTGGTTCGAGCCTCAGCTGAGTGAGTTGGCATTTCTATGTGGAGTTTGCATGTTCTCCCAGTGTTTGTGTGGGTTTCCTCCGGGAGCTCCGGTTTCCCCCAGAAGTCCAAAGACATGTGGTACAGGTGAATTGGATAGGCTAAATTGTCCATTGTATATATGCGTGAATGAGTGTGTATGGATGGTTCCCAGTAATAGGCTGCAGCTGGAAGGGCAGCCGCTGCGTAAAACATATGCATGTGTTTGTATCTTTACAAACATTTATTAACTCATTTAGTGAAATTGTATTCATATCGCAGAATAAAAAATATCGCAATGTGTAATTTTTCCAACATCGCGCAGCATTACTTTCACATGAAAAAAGTGGGGTTTGTGCTTGTCATTTTACCCATCCAAATGCACAAACAAAGCAATGAGAACTGAACACGCCATCTCAAACATGAAACCGTAGACAACAGCGAGTCAATGTTTACATGGACACCAATATTCCAATTTTAATACGATTACGACAATACTCTGATTAGGAGTCTACCATGTAAACAAAGATTTCGGATTACCTTAATCCGACTAATGTCATAATCTAACTAAACAGACATGGAATTAAGACATGTGGAGTAATCCGATTTTAGTGGCATTATTAATTATTATTATTGCAGTACAGACATGGAAACACTGCAATCAAACTATTACTATCATGTAGCAGTTTAGCTGCACTTTGTGACAGGATATTATCACTATTATCTGCACCTACTACGGACCACAGACACCTGCATTACGAAACGCTGAAGTTTTTTTCCCCCATTCACCATGCGGTATCAAAAATTCCACTAAAACAACACTCTTCCAGCAGTTCCTCACATCCAACATCTCGTTTGTCAGGGGGGCATGACTGAAATGTTCCTGAATGAAAGTGAAAGTGACAAACTGCAGTTAAAGTCGACAAATTAAAAATGAAACACCCGAAATTAGATGAAACTCTGAAGGAAATGTGGATCGCGTGCTGAGGCAATGACGTTAATTACTTGTAAGACAGGATCATGAATGGAACAGTCTAAAAGCAACTCAAGTAAACATCTTAATCATATTATTGTCTTATTCAGATTAAGGCAAATAATTCGATTACTGATGTCCATGTAAACGTCGTCACTCTTTGTAAACTCAGTGCCTTATGTACAGTCATATTGCCGCACACACACCAACACACAGAGCACCTGAATGAGAGAGTCAAAGGTCTTCTTCTGGTGGTGTTCAGGAATGATCTCAGTCAGTAATGCATATTCACTCTGAGCCAGCTTCACAAACGCACTGATGCAGTGGATGTAGGAGTCGATCTCGATGTCCAGCACATCATCCTTCCCTGAGGCACACACACACACACACATAGTCAAGAAATACTACATTCACATACACTCATACTGCATTAATTATGACATATTAATAATACCATCACCATACTGTGATTAAAGCACAAAACGTTAACCCACAACTTCACTGACTTGATCTATAGATATAATAACTATATAATATAATTATCTATATATAATTGGGATTAAACTGCTTAATGGAGACCTGTTAAGCCTCTTTTGACAAGATGTAAAATAAGTCTCTGATGTCCCTATAGCATGTTTGTGAGGTTTCAGCTCAAAATACCACACAATTAATGTTTAATAACTCACTGAAACTGATCCTTTTAGGCTTTGATCCTAATTGTGTCGTTTTGGTGACTGTCGCTTTAAATTCAAAGGAGATTGTGCTCTTTTTAAAAGAGGGCGGAGCTACAAATGCCTGTGCGTCAGCATAGTGGCAGATTCATAAACAAGACTAACGTCCTTTGCTAATGAGTGAGAGATGGTCACTAGTGGGTGGGGCTTTCCCCCTCTGATGACATCATACAAAGAGAGAATGTCAATCAAAGTGTTTCTGCAGACTGTTTTTATTAAGTCTGATTATTTAATTAATACATTTTTAACATTAGAGGCTGTTTATATTCACACACTGTTGCCACACAACTGTGTTTAAACCCCTTTATAAAAGTGATTATTGCACAATAGGTCCCCTTTAATGAACCCTCGAGTTCATTAATTGTTTTAATTATTCCTGCTTTAATCTGTATTTATTTATTAATTATAGAATCATAACTTTTATGACCTTAAAGTGTTATCTTCTACTTAAAGCTGGTCTTTTAGGTAAAAACGAGACTTTTATTTTGAAATATCATGTATAAATTTAAACTCAGAGGAAAGAACAAAACCAAAAAACAAACTAAAAACGTTCAGTAAAAACCTTATAAGCTATTAATAAAAAATACCACAATAACACTAAGTACCCATATTTTCAATGTTCTGTATAATTCAAAATACACAACAAACAGAAGAACCCCTATAACATTTCTTCATATATAATTACCCCAAAATTAACTAATAATAAGATTCATTGATAAATATCAATAATGCAAATGATTGTGGTCATATATATCAGTGTTTCCCAACCCTGTTCCTGGAGGCACACCAACAGTACATATTTTGTATACCTCCCTATTCTGACCCATTAACTTCAGGTGAGTCTCCTCTGATGTTATGATAAGTTGATTCAGGTGTGTTTGATTAGGGAGAGGTTGAAAATGTGTAATGTTGGTGTGCCTTCAGGAACAGGGTTGGGAAACACTGATATATATGACTGACCAATGTTCAAATTTAGCAACCTACTGATGAAATATTGTTTGTTTAGTTACTAACACATCAGCATATTTACCTGCTAAAATCAATACAGATAAAAGTTTACGTAATCAAAAAAATTGTCAAAAACAAAAGAAAATAAAAACAACACAAAGTTTTACGTTAAAAACATTAAATTTTACTTTTACTGATGTTGAAATAAAGGTGGAAAATAAATGTGCAAATTAATAAATGAAAACATTTCACCCAAAAAAGATTGATTTCTGATTTTTTAAGTCACAATATTTAATTTGACTAACGATTCATTGTGGTCTGAATGAACTGAGAGAATCACTGACTCTTCAAAACTGAATCTCATTAGTGTACAAATCATTTTAACACTTCTCTACCAGCAGAATCTATGACTGAAAATATTTCAGATTTAACACACCTGAAAAAAAGTTTAAATTAGTACTGTGCAAAAATTAATCGCAATTAATCGCATTCAAAATAAAAGTTATTTTTTACACAATTTAAGTGAGTGCACTGTGAATTTTTGCTATGCATATACACTACCCAACAAAAGTCTTGTCACCTATTCAAGTTTTAGGAACAGCAAATACTAAGTTGACTTCTAGTTGATCATTTGGTATCAGAAGTGGCTTATATGAAAGGCAAAGGCCTTTAGATTACACTTATTTGACCACAATAAAATATGATCATGTCTTGATTATTAATGATTTCATTAGGACAGTAAAGTCTGACTTTGCTTAGACAAAAGTCACTAAACAGAAGTAATGTCCAGTATAGAATATGTGGTCATGCTGCAGTGGAAACAGAATGAATATTGTGTCTGACTCCATCATGAGCTTGGAGGACTGCATCCATACATCTCTGCAATGACTCAAATCACTGATTAATAAAGTCATCTGGAATGGCAAAGAAAGCCTTCTTGCAGGACTCCCAGAGTTCATCAAGATTCTGATTCATCTTCAATGCCTCCTCCTCCATCTTACCCCAGACATGCTCAATAATGTTCATGTCTGGTGACTGAGCTGGCCAACCCTGGAGCACCTTGACCTTCTTTGCTTTCAGGAGTTTTGATGTGGAGGCTGAAGTATGAGAAGGAGCGCTATCCTGCTGGAGAATTTGCCCTCTCCTGTGGTTTGTAATGTAATGGGAAGCACAAATGTCTTGATACCTCAGGCTGTTGATGTTGATCATCCACTCTGCAGATCTCTCGCACGCCCCCATACTGAATGTAACCCCAAACCATGATTTCTCCTTCACCAAACTTCACTGATATCTGTGAGAATCTTGGCTCCATGCTGGTTCCAGTAGGTCTTCTGCAGTATTAGTGATGATTGGGATGCAGTTCAACAGATGAAAAATCCACCTTCTGACATTTTACCAAAGGATCAACTAGAAGTCAAGTTATTATTTGATGCTCTTACAACTGAGATCAACTACAAGACTTTTGTCAGGTGGTGTATAAATACACATGCATGCATATATTTATGAAAATATTCATTCATATTTAGATATAAAATCTATATGTACATGATGCAAATAATATATAAATTTAAACTTCTGTGTAACAAAATAATTGTGTATAGTATTGTTTATTTATCACATTTATTATGTCAAAACAAACTTATTTTGGATGTGATTAATACACATTTACTAGTTAAAAGATACATTTATTTAAACATACATCCTTCAAGACTGTGTTTATTCACTAATGTAATAAAAATCACATCATAACCGATGAACGGGTCACATCATTCTCTGTGTTTCTTTTTGAGCTCTTTTGACTAGTACTGTGTTCAGACTCACCTGCAGTCGCCCCGTGCTTTTCATCAGACAGGTGCTTGACCCCCCGCAGGTCATGCTCGAAACCTGATTGGTTAGGATATAGTCACATGACCCACTGACTCTCTCTCTCTCTCTCTATATATATATATATAAAGGTAGCTGAAAAGCTGAACCCACCACAAAGCAGAGCAAACCCTGACGCTTCACACACTGTGCTGGTGGGGATGTTAGTGGGGTTTCTGAGTGCACCGATGAAGCAGAGGATTATGGGAAACCACAGCAGTTTGTGTCCTCAGTAGGAGACTGAAAAACATTATAACATTCTTCCTGCTGCCAAACTCATGTTTGCTACTTGTAGGTTTAAATCAAATGCATTAAGTGTTGATAAGCTATTTACAATAAAGCTTTATAATCATGACGTGACGCATGTCATGAATGTAAATGAGACTTAAAAATATAATAAAATCTCATTTACATATCCAGTGTTTCCTCTAGGATTTTTTCCAGCTGTGGTGCGTTATTTCATTGACAAATGTTGTGAGCGCAGTATTGCAAGTCATATTTTTATTTATATATATATATTTTTATATATATATATATTTACATATATAAATATATTTACATATTTATATATATACACACACACAGAGAGCAACAACTGAAGGTTTTGAACGAGAAGCTGTTATGTAACCATGACGGGAATGAATTTTGGTGAGGCGCCCCACTATGGAAGAATGAATTTAGCGGAACCTATGACTTCGATGACACTATTATGGATGTGCACATTGCGATATCAATGCTGAAATGATCTACTGTGCAGGCCTACTTTCTAATACATTTGATTTAAACCTACAAGTAGCAAACAGATCAGTTGAAATAAAATAAGTTTAGACTGAAGTACTAAAGTAAAAAATTAAAATAAAAACAAAAATGTGGCGTGCTCTCTCCACTCAGGACAAAACTGCTGTGCTCCACGAGTTTCCTTCACGTCTGACTGTCGTTTTCCCAACAACAGCTCAAAAACACAGCAAAAGTGGGAGAAAAGAGGAAGGAAACCAGAAAGAGCGCGTGCTTTACCTTCCAGAGGAGTGAGGTTAGAACCCTTTTTTCCATCCAGGCCATGCTGAGAGTACTGTTTGAGCAGATTCTGAGCCTTACGAATGGTGCCTGCTCCCATCAACACCCACAGACAGACAGAGAAGAAGAAGAAGAGGAGGAAGAGGAGGAAGAGGAGGAACACCGTGAGGAAGAGGAAACCCTGATCACCACTGCAGAGGAACAACCCAGAGCAATATACACCCTCCCAGACTACAGACAACACACTACTAACACAATCTCACACACACACACAAATGCATGTACAAACAAGTGCCTATAAACAGACACACACCCAAATGCACACATACACACTCTCACACGCAAATAGACACACACACTTGAGTGCACAGACGCACACACAATCATACATACACACATACACTCTCAAAACTGCACATACACTCTCACAGACACACAGCCACCCACACACGTGCATACACTCACACAAGCGCACAATTTCACACACAAATAGGCACACACACTTGAGTGCACACTCATACATTTACACACACACTCTCAAAACTGCATATACACTCTCACATAGACAAAGACACACACACACACACATGCTCACATGTGCAAATACACACAGACACACTCATGTGCACACACAAACACACACTCTCAAAACTGCACACACACACTGACACACGCATACGACCACACACATGCACACACACACATGCAATGCACAAAAATCACATTACATTTCTTTAGAGCCAAACACACTGAAAAACACGTCTCCCTCACACACACACACACACACTGAGGAGAAAACACAAGTGGTTAATCCATCACAGCGTTTACACTACAGCATTGTGTTGTACAGTGATGTTAATGCAGTCAGGAACACTAGAGCTGCTCAAACGCATCATCAAAAGCATTACACACACACACGCACACACACACACACATCATCATCATCAGAAACTCATCCTGGACACACAGACACACACAAATGACAGTCAGTGTGCTGCTGAAACACAGGCGGCGGTCTTAAAGGGGTCAGATCATCATTGATATCTCGCTCAGATCGACTAAAACTCCATAATGTGCCGTTTAATCACAGATCTTATTTTACAAGCTGCTGTTTATCAGCCGCGCATGTCAAGCAGATCCGGTAACTGATGAGGTGTTGACTTCAGGGGTATTACTGTCAGGTAAAACTAAAAATAACACTGTTCTTGTTACTTGCATTGAAGTAAATGTTAAGTGAAATAACTAAATAAAATCCTACTATAATACTATAAATCCTACTATAGTACTATAATAATTAACACTGAACTACACAGACATATGTGGAATGAAATGAAAAGATTTAGTCATTTAAATAAACAATAAAATAAAGACCAATTAACTTAAAATTAATACAAAATACAAACAAATTTAGAAAAAAAGGTGAAATATTGTAATTAAATAATATAATATATAATAATTATAATAATATAAATATATAAGTATAATTTTTATGCCTTGAAATAGTTATAAATATAAATGAGGACACTTTTATAATTATCAATCTGTTCTTGCTGATTAGTCTGCCTTAATTACCTTTGAGTTTTCAAAGTATAATGAGCTAAACTATACAAATAAATAATTAGTAAGATGATTAATATATTGCATGCTTTAATGATGAAATGCTCCTTTAATAAGTAGATGCAAATAGAGTAAAATAATGTTAAAGGTGCAGTAGGCGATCTGCTTAAATGCATAACATCTTTGAAAACACAGTCCCTTATCTGCCGTCCAAAGCCACACCTCCTTTAAGATGACAGTAGACAAGCGGCTAGATGTCATTCGCCAGTTAGAAAACTTCATAATACTACAATTCCCAATAAGAAACTGTGTTATATCTAGTATGTTTTCAGTTGTGTAGCAAGCAAAACTTGTCATAATGTGCAATATTTCATGCATGCAATGACTGCTGGTCTTACTCTCTCACGCACTTTGTTCTAAAGCAGAGGTCTCAAACTCAGTTTACCTGGGGGGCACTGGAGGAAGAGTCTGGGTGGGGCTGGGCCGCATCAGGTTTTCCACAAGAAGCTAATTATATTATTATTTATTAATGTTTAATTAATAAATTTTTTTCCATCTTATTTTGTGTTTAAAATGAAAATAAAGAGATTTTAGAAGACGTTTATTTTTTCATCTTTTTTTAATGTTAAAAACTAAAATAAAGAGATTTTAGATGTTTATTTTTTTTAATCTTTTTTAATGTTAAAAATTTAAATAAATAGATTTTAGATGTTTATTTTTTTTAATCTTTTTTAATGTTAAAAATTAAAATAAAGAGATTTTAGATGTTTATTTTTTTATCTTTTTTTAATGTTAAAAATTGAAATAAAGAGATTTTAGAAGATGTTTATTTTTTATCTTCTTTTGTGTTAAAATTTAATATAAAGAGATTTTAGAAGATGTTTATTTTTTATCTTAATTTATGTTGAAAAATTCCAATCTTCTCAAATCTCTTTATTAAAATTTTTTAACACAAAGTAAGATGATAAAAATAAACAAATTAAAAATGTATAAGAAAGAAAATCAATCAGTAATAAATAATAATAATAATTTTAATAATAATAATAACAATTAGATTAACTTTTATCCTCTGTACAGGAAAAGCAGCAACACTGTGTTGTTGTCATTTGTTTTGACTACTTTTACATCATATAGAAATATATGTTTATTGTGTCAGGCAATGCAAATACAAAGCAGGTAGAGCGATGCAAATGACCCACAAATAACGGTGCGAATCTATAATTGTTACAATTGTTACAATTGGTTACCGGGGACTCTTATTGCCAATGGACTGGTGTCGATATGTGACTGCAGATAACTACATTAGACTGCACTGAGTTCATTACTTTTCTTTAATCCCGCCGCGTACGCATCACTTTGATTTATTATCTGCTCACTGCGAGCGAAACAATAACCACCAACCAATGAGAGTGATTGTAAACGCAAGAAAGATGACATCATTCGTATGGTTTTAATGATGCGAGACTCGCATTGACAGGTGAAAATCTGATCCACCTGCTTACACTGCAGACACGAGAACACAGATCTGATTCATATCGGATACATTTCCAAATATGAACAAGGCCTGAATCTGATTTGAGTAAATGGGAATCCGTGTGATTTTTCCCTGCTTGCACGTACATGGGTCATATCCGATCTGTGCCACATGGGAGAAAATAAATTATTCGGAATTGGGTCACTTAAACCAGTGGTTCTCAAAGTGTGGGTTGCGACCCCTGCGGGGGTCGCAGAATAATTTCAAGGGGTCAGATTTAGTTTTAGAAACCAGCTAAAGCTACAAATATTGGCACATCTGATTACTGATCATGTGCTGAATGTTAATCCACCATCTACACTTTTCAAAGAGTGGATAAAAGACTTCCATTGGCTTCAAGTCCGCTATGAAAATAACCAAAGCGTTCACTGTAAAGTCTGTGGGATGGAACTTTCAGGTAACAGTTTGCCACATCTACACATTTAAGCACGAGAGGTTCTGTTTAATTCTTTATTTATTGGCCAGACGCTGTCAGCTATATGTAAAATTTAACACCACGTACACCATCGCAAAAGGGCGTGCACTGACCAAGATTAAGCTAATATTGCAGCTCATGAAGAGCGGTATTGCTATTAAAATAATGTATACAAATAATAAGGTATATGTTAAAAGCATCTGTGCAATATCAGACACCATCTGTGAGAACACAGTACAGTTAATGTATTGTTAACAGATTCATTAATGAATTCATGTCAAGCAGTGTGTGCAGGGCCGGTGAGCGGTTTGTCCGTTTATCTTTTGTTCACTCAATTATGCTATAAAAATGTGTTTTCTTGTGATAACGGGATTTCATTGAGACATATTTTCCTCACGCATGCATATATATATATTTTGCTAGCTAGTTTTAAATTAGTGTTGATTTCAAATGCAATAAATCTGTTTATAAAACTTAAAATAAGTTATTTTTATTGTTTGGATATGTTTTGGTAGTGGGGGGGGTCGCGAGTTCTTGACGGTCTTACATTGGGGGTCGCTGGCTTAAAAGTTTGAGAACCACTGACTTAAACCATGCAGTGTAAATGCAGGCATGAAAGCTGAACATTTTAATTATTAATAACTACACAGACATATTTAGAATTTAATGAAAATGACAATTATTTTACTTAAATAAATAATAAAATAAACAAATTAAAAATGTATATAAATAAATGTAGAAAATAGCTGAAATATTGTAATTAAATAACATCATAAAATATATATTTTTATACCTTGAAATAAAATAATTTAAAAGAGAAATAAAATAAAATATTCAGCTACCAAAGCAATCATTTTTAATTAGTTGATAACTAAAACGGACATTAAAATGATTAAAAACTACTTTTTAAACTTTTTTGACCAAAAAAACAAAAAAATTTGCATTAAAAGAAAATTTGAACATTTTAAATTAGATAAATTTAATTTTGCAATTAAATAAAATCATTAAAAAACATTTTTGTCTTCAAATAAAATGATATTAAGATAAACAAAACAAAAATATAAAAAATCAGTTGCCTAAATTATTAATTCTGTTTTTCATTTAGTTGATATCTTAAATGAACTAAAACGGAAGAAATAAATTAATAAAAACATAATTAAAAAACAAAATATCTTTAAAATGTCATTTAAAATGGAAATCAAAAATAAAAATACATTCAAAATATCAAAGAAAGAATATAAATGAGGCCACTTTTATAATTATCAATCTGTTCTTGCTGATTAGTTTGCGCTATTTACCTTTTAAATTTTCAAAGTATAATGAGCTAAACAATACAAATAAATAATTAGTAAGATGATTGATATATTGCATGCTTTAATGATGAAACGCCCCTTTAATAAGCAGTTTAGATGCAGTTTCTTCAGCTGTGTGTTTATGTGTGCGCTCTCAGACATGACAGAGACACTGGTGTGTGTTAGTGAAGAGCAGAGCAAACACAGCGCCCTCGTGTGGTGGAGAAATGAACATGCTGACAGGTGTGTGAGGGTTAGTAGAAAACACACAAGCTCACGGATAAAACACAAAACAAACGTGCTCTCCGCTTCCAGAAACAGCAAGACTCAACTATGATACAAACTCATACACACACATTCAACAGACAGGAATGAACACACTGCATATGTGCTTTAAAGTACATTTTTCCTGATGCACAATGGTGATTTGCACTGAGTCTATCACGAGTGTGTGTGTGTGAATGTGCGTGTGTGTGTGTGTGTGAATGTGTGTGCTGTGTGTATAAAAAAGGCCTTTTCACACTGGTCTTAATGTCTCCTTTGGCTTAGTCCCTTTATTCATCAGGGGTTGCCACAGCGGAATGAATCGCCAACTTATCCAGCATATGTTTTATGCAGCGGATGCCCTTCCAGCTGCAACCCATCACTGGGAAACACCCATACACACATTCACACATACACTCATATGTGCCAATTGACTGTGGGGGAAACCGGAGCACCCGGAAAAAACCCACGCCAACACGGGGAGAACATGCAGACTCCACACAGACATGCCAACTGACCTAGCCAGGACTCGAACCAGCGACTTTCTTGCTGTGAGGGCACAGTGCTAACCACTGAGCCACTATGTTGCCCATGTGTGTATTGTATATATTTATTATGTACGTGATGTTGTGTGTGTGTAAGCTCTGGCTCTAAAAACAGAAGCAAGCGATGGCTGCGTCACAACACATCTGCATGTTTACCTGGGATGTAGACTGACATCATCAGACAGGAGTGAGACAGAAGAGACAGACGGTTAGTAAGAACACTAGGAAACAGTAGAACTCAACAGGAAACGGAGGCAGAAACACCTGTGATCCCTCGGGAACCCAAAGACAGAGGCGCCCTAGCAAGGTCAAGGGTTAACGATCACTGACCTGGTCTTTTGGGGGCCTTCTTGGTGGGCGTCTCCTTGCGTTTGGTCTGGACGGCGGGCGAGTGGATGGCGGAGGTGGCGCTGTTTTTACGAAAATGCTCCTTCAGGCCTTTAATGGAGCGATCCAGCTGACTGGAGCGGACCTGGAAATACACGTTCATGAAGTCTGCGGACACACAAACACACACAACAGGAGATTTAGTACACACATCCTGAACTCAAATAGAAGTACAGATGCTCGTTGTGTACATTGAATATTAGACCACTCACAGGCTTTTAACAATGTATATTTTTTAATATCAACTTCACTTAGAAACATAGCACTCTCTTACAGCATCGCACACACGCTTCCTTGTTTCTTATTTTCTCTCTAGCATTTCCTGAACGAACTTGACTGACGCTCATTCTAGCCAATAGGAACATAGAATGCCCTGCTTGTGCAACATAATTGGCTTAGAGTAAAACACAAATACTACACTCATGTGCAAAGACGACCTCAAATATGTACTTAAAGTGCACCTATAAATCATATTTATAAGAGGTTTAAACATAGTTGTGTGGACATATCCAGCATCTAATGGTAAAAATGTATTATTTTTTATCTGCAGAAACACTTTGATTGACATTCTCCCTTTGTACATGTCATCAGAGAGGAAAGCCCCGCCCATCTCTCCATCTACTAACCATCTCTCCCTCATTAGCATAGCAAGTCTTGTTATTGAATTTGCCACTATGCTGACTCATAGGCATCTGTAGCTCCGCCTTCTTTAGAGCTGAAATATTGTAATTAAATAACATTATAAAATATATATATATTTTATGCCTTGAAATAAAATAATTTTAAGAGAAATAAAATAAAATATTCAGCAACCAAAGCAATCATTTTTAATTAGTTGATAACTAAAAAGGACATTAAAATGATTAAAAACTACTTTTTAAACTTTTTTGACCAAAAAAACTAAAAAAATTGCATTAAAAGAAAATTAGAACATTTTAAATTACATAAATTTAATATTGCAATTAAATAAAATCATTAAAAAACATTTTTGTCTTCAAATAAAATGATATTAAGATAAACAAAACAAAAATATAAAAAATCAGTTGCCTAAATTATTAATTCTGTTTTTCATTTAGTTGATATCTTAAATGAACTAAAACGGAAGAAATAAATTAATAAAAACATAATTAAAAAAACAAAATATCTTTAAAATGTCATTTAAAATGGAAATCAAAAATAAAAATACATTCAAAATATCAAAGAAAGAATATAAATGAGGCCACTTTTATAATTATCAATCTGTTCTTGCTGATTAGTTTGCGCTAATTACCTTTTGAGTTTTCAAAGTATAATGAGCTAAACTATACAAATAAATAATTAGTAAGATGATTGATATATTGCATGCTTTAATGATGAAACGCCCCTTTAATAAGCAGTTTAGATGCAGTTTCTTCAGCAGTGTGTTATTGTGTGCACTCTCAGACATGACAGAGACACTGGTGTGTGTTAGTGAAGAGCAGAGCAAACACAGTGCCCTCGTGTGGTGGAGAAACACAAATATTACACTCATGTGCAAAGAAGACCTCAAATATGTACTTAAAGTGCACCTATTATGCAAAAATCACATTTATAAGGGGTTTAAACACAGTTGTGTGAACATATCCAGCATCTAATGGTAAACATGTATTGTTTTTTATAATCTCCCTTGATCAAAACAGTCTGCAGAAACACTTTGATTGACATTCTCCCTTTGTACATGTCATCAGAGGGGAAAGCCCCGCCCACTACTAACCATCTCTCCCGGATTTGCATAGCAAGTCTTGTTATTGAATCTGCCACTATGCTGACTCATAGGCATCTGTAGCTCCGCCCTCTTTAGAAAATTCAATCTCATTTGAATTTAAAGAGACAGTGATTAAAACAGCACAATTAGGTTAAACGCCTAAAAGGGTCAGTTTCAGAGTTAGAAAACATTATTTGTGTGGTATTTTGAGATGAAATTTCACACACACACACTCTAGAGACATCAGAGACTTATTCTGTAAAAATGGGCACGATAGGCCCCCTTTAAGTAAAACATCTCTAATTTTGCTGTGAAAATTTTGTTGCCAATTTTCAGCAGGATAGTAATCAAGCAAAGTCTCAAACACTTCTCAAAAACCTCCCTTAGGTTCATAGGTTGAAAATGCCATGCACTGTGTGCAGTAAAAAAAAAAAAAAGAAAAGATTTACTGAATCAAAAAGGCATTCAAATTGCGCAATGACTAGAAATGATAAAGATCACTTCGCTGAACACTTTATAATGATCGTAATAAGCCTGGTTTAAAAATATAGGAAGAAGAAAGTACAGATATTTGTGCAAAAATGTAAAAATAAAATGTTTTCAGAAAAATAAATAGTGAAGCACTGATAACAGAAAAATCTACTTAAGTAGAATAATAAAGTGTACATTGTTACTCCCATCTCTGTCACTAGCTGTGTTTCCATCAAAAGATTTCTACGCAAAACTGGAATATCGCATAAAACATTAGTAAATAAAGCAGCGTTTCATCTAATGAGTCAAAGAAAACAAAAATCATCACTTTCTGAGAAACTGGAGCAAATATCAGACAGAGAAATGTAGTTTAGTGCTTTGGGATTTGCCACTGTGCTCTTTTTATTCTCTAATAAAAGAGTTGCGCCTCAGAAGACGAAATGCAATGAACGCAGTGGCTTTTGGAGGCGTGAGACGGGAGCGCAGACAGATGCTCAAGACAGTTCAGGAGGAAATACTGATAGATGAATAATAATACTGAAGCAATGTGATGACGGACTAACGGCAGAGGCCTTTTACAATCACCAAAACAACATTTCAGATCTGCAACAATGTAAAGCTGGAAACATCTGCTGCGAACTCCATTGATGCAAAGTCCCTGAAACACATTTATATCTGATCATCATCTTTTCAAACTAAATCATCACTTTACCAACACACATGCTGGAATTTATCCAGTAAATACGTTTCCATTGTAGTTTATGCACATTTTTTCTATAGTCAACTGAAAATAAAATCATTTAGTGGGCTAATAATATAGACCTCAGCCTTTTTTTCTGTTAAACATCACTTGAGAAATATAAAAAAAGTAATAATTTTGTCTTCAGCTGTAAAGGTCTTGCATCTGTTAGTTTAATAAATAAATTAATTAATTAATTAAAACATATCAGGTGTTTGAATATATTTCAGTATTTGGATTAGAGTGTGTGTATTGACCTTGGTTGCGTCCGTACTCCACCAGCCATGCAGAGATGCAGATGATGTCCTGTAGGACGACTTCAGGCAGATGCTCCAGTGTCACCTCCTCCTGCACCTCCATGTCCTCGTCTCCTCCGATGGCGTCCAGGATGAGGACGGGCGGCACTGGCTTACTGTAGCGCGTGAGCAGACTGCGAAACTCAGCCTCCAGCAGCTCCTTCCCTTTCTCAAAGCGAGCTTTCTATAACACCACAGATAACCAACTTAGACTTAATAACTAAATAATATCTTGGCTAGTTGATCATTTGATATCAGAAGTGGCTTATATGAAAGGCAAAGGCCTCTAGATGACGCTTATTTTAGCACAATAAAATATTATCATGTCTTTATTATTAATGATTTCATTAGGACAGTAAGGTCTGACTTTGCTTAGAGAAAAGTCTTGTGATTAACAGAAGTAATGTCCAGTATAGAATATGTGGTCATGCTGCAGTGGAAACAGAATGAATATTGTGTCTGACTCCATCATGAGCTTGGAGGACTGCATCCATACATCTCTGCAATGACTCAAATCACTGATTAATAAAGTCATCTGGAATGGCAAAGAAAGCCTTCTTGCAGGACTCCCAGAGTTCATCAAGATTCTGATTCATCTTCAGCGCCTCCTCCTCCATCTTACCCCAGACATGCTCAATAATGTTCATGTCTAGTGACTGGGCTGGCCAATCCTGGAGCACCTTGACCTTCTCTGCTCTCAGGAGCTTTGATGTGGAGGCTGAAGTATGAGAAGGAGCGCTATCCTGCTGGAGAATTTGCCCTCTCCTGTGGTTTGTAATGTAATGGGCAGCACAAATGTCTTGATACCTCAGGCTGTTGATGTTGATCATCCACTCTGCAGATCTCTTGCACGCCCCCATACTGAATGGAACCCCAAACCATGATTTCTCTTTCACCAAACTTGACTGATTTCTATGAGAATCTTTGCTCCATGCTGGTTCCAGTAGGTCTTCTACAGTATTAGTGATGATTGGGATGCAGTTCAACAGATGATTCATCAGAAAAATCCACCTTCAGACACTTTTCCAAATGATCAACTAGAAGTTATTATTTGATGCTCTTTCGACTGGCATCGACGACAAGACTTATGTTGGGTAGTGTATATGAGTAATGATGACCTACTAATGCCGATATTCTGAATTGTGGTCATATTAAATGTAGTGTGCAGTGTGAGAGTGTGTGACAGACGTACCACTGTGTTGAGCTCAGGACTGTCAGGATTGTTGTCCTGGAAATACTCCACAGCTTTCTGGATCTTTGCAATGCAGGCCAGATACTCGTCCAAACGACCAGCAGGACTGCAAGAGAAATTATTATGAAACCAATAAGAGTACTGATTGGTCAGTCGCATGTTATCCTGTGTGTTATTATAATAACTCAGGCTCATCCGGCTCATTTACTTAAATCCACATTCATATGTATCTGCTTGTCTGTCAGGTTGCGATTTTTGACTGTTTGCTGTAGTCTTGTGAATATATAATACGTAGGTTAGTGTAAAGTCCATTCAACTGGTTTAGTTTCGGTCAGCGTCGCATTTTTGACTGTTTAATGCCATCTAGTGGCTGAATAATGCACAGGTTAGTGAATGCTCCATTCAGCTGTTTTTGTTTCTGTCAGCTTTGTGTTTAATTAAAAAAACGAATAAAATATTACAGCTCAGAATAATGTTTTGCATCTATTTTTTATGTTTTGTGGCGATTAGCTGCGTAATACGCGGGATGAAAGAACATACAGGATGCTTTATTTTTCATAGAATAAAGCCTTTCAGTCTTGTTCAACAATGTTCTGCTTTGAGTCGGGCTGCCGATAGACCTGTTGGGGTTTTATCTGTGATAATAGCCTCCTGGATGTACTTTATCCCTAACATATTGCAGTCAAAATTTGAAGTGGTTTAATTGTTCTAATAATTCAACACACCGGTGTAAATTATTCCGCTTATACTCTGGTTTCCACAGCTAAAGCCACCGTATTTTTCAGACATTTGTCAGGTTTTTTCCTCAAACTGCTCCTGTGTGCAGCACTAGTTTCTTCCACAACTCCTCCAAAAGCTTTCTGTTGTGCTTTGATGTGATTTTTTAGCTGTGAAATAACTGAAATCATTCAGTGTACTGTTATGCAGCTAATTAGGCAGTAATTAGGCTTTGGCGGTAATATGGTAATATGGTATACCGCTGGATCTAAAAATTGCAACGGTGTCAGTTTCAATACCGTTATACCGTCATAAAAACAATGCACTTATATAGGAGACAAGTATTAAATAATAAATATTATTTATTTAATGCCTACAAATGCGTATGCGTGACTGTCATCATGGGACAGTGGGATGAGAGAGAGAGAGAGAGAGAGAGAGAGAGAGAGAGAGAGAGAGAGAGAGAGAGAGAGAGAGAGAGAGAGGTGAGGTAAGATGGCGAGTCGCCCACCAAGTGACCTGCAGTTTGGCAGTATTTCTGGTTTCAACAGAACGAGAAGGGAGACGTGGTAAATACGAACTAGAGGTCTGCATTCCCGCTGCTGTACCGCAGGAGCCGCGGGACCCGACCAGATTTCCTGCGGTGCCGTGCAGGAATAAATTTCCGGATAAAGCGCAGGAGCGGTCGGTAAGGGAGCGGGTGCGCGGTCTAACAACATCACTCCCGAGCTCGCGCGCATCCGCGTGGATGCTGTTTATGTGTGTGTGTGTGTGTGTGTGTGTGTGTGTGTGTGTGTGTGTGTGTGTGTGTGTGTGTGAATGAGAGAGAGAGAGCATGATTCATTTGTGTTGCTTGGTGCTCTCTCTCTATGTGTGTGTGTGTGTGTGTGTGTGTGAATGAGAGAGAGAGAGAGTTTTAATTATTTATTTATTAATAAATTTATTATTTATTTATTTATGTTATTATTTATTTATGTTTTTATTTTTATTGTCATTTATGTCTTATTTACTGTATTATTATAATTTTTATTATTTAATGATTTTAGAGAGAGCGAGCGTGGTCCTGTGCGTCCCTTGGTACTGTCTCTCTCTCTCTCTCTCTCTCTCTCTTTCTCTCTCTGTGTGCGTGCATGCGTGTGTGTGTGTGTGCGCGCGTGTGTTAATGAGAGAGAGCATCCTGCGCTGATCTCCAATACGAACAAGACCAACAGGTGACCGTGAACCTAAGGTCGCATATACAGTATTCAGTTTCTGAATGGTTTAGGCACAAGCCAACAGTTTGGTTGTGCTGTCTGAGCCTTACATCATAATTATTTTTATCATGCACGGTAATACTGGATACCTGGGTAAAATAGGGAGGTTTGACGGTATCAAAATTTGGATGCAGCCCAAGCCTAGCGGTAATGAACCCAAAACCTGCCGGAACTGCTTTAGCTGTGTGTTTATCTGTACACTGTTATACTGTAGAATGTTCATCAGCCAATCAGAATCAAGCATTCCACAACCCCATAGTATAAAACGAAACAAGACACCATTAAATATACGGAGTGAAATTAAAACTTTTAATACTAATAATATCACTAATAATTTTAATAGTAACAATAAACCATTGAATAGGTGATCACTCACCCTTCCCGGATGATCTTGTCAGTGTCTTTGGCCACATGATAGTAACTGATGACGTGATCCATATTGGACAGCGTTTTATCCACGTTCTCCTGCAGCCGCTGCAGATTCTCCGTCTGCTTGTGAACCGGGATGATGGAGTTTTCCAGCTGCATCAGACGACTCTCAAACGACGACAGGATGGATACCTTAAACAAATGAAAACACACGTTCACCATTTCATTCACAAATATGAAATGATAAGTACAATGGATGTAACAGGAAAAATGGCACGTGTAAAACAAATATCACTACTGAACACTGACTATACATGATAAAACCAGAACGACACACTAGTGTTTATCATATATATATATATATGAATATAAATCTCTCACCATTCCTTTAGTGAGCTGATCACTCTTCTCCAGGCTTTCACGGATAAAAGACAGAGTTTCTTGCTCCTGTAGATGATGATAGATATAATAAACAGGTCAAGACATATGCATAAGTGATAATTAGCACTAGCGTGATTAATGTCAGTTACCACTGCAGGCAAAAACACACACACACCTTTTTTTTATTAGTCTAATGTAAAGAAAACCTCCAAAATCAAGGTTTATGTATTTCTTTTAGATCTCACTTCATCAGTTTGTGTCAGGCCTTTTTTATTTGTGACATGTTTATTTAAAGTTATCAAAATGAACGCTTCCAGAGATATAATCAGAGACGAGATTTACAAAGACTGTACAATTGGTTATAGTCCAAATCAGGGGTGTAGTCCTTGCTATACGCACGTATACTCAGTATGCCAACTTTTTTCCACGAGCTGTTTGGGTATTACGACTTCTGAGGACCATACTCTTGGTATACTCACTAGTTTTGGTGATTAGACTGACCTAGTTTTTGTGTATTGAATATTTGAGTTTTTCGAAGATCACAATAAATCAGCTGAATGAAGTCTCGCTGAAACGTTCAAGTAAAATTGTAAAACAGCATGGGCGCCGCTTTAGCCCTCCTATATTTCCATTCAGCCCCCCTAACACTTTTGCGATTACCTGTACACTACTAAATAGTTTAGTTTAGTTTAAGAACTTTATTATTCCCCTTGGGGCAATTCATTCCGACATGGTGGTGCTTCACATATAACAAGAATGACACATCAACACTTAACATCAAGTACAAACAAAAGAAAAAAAAAAGAAAAAACTAACAATTTTCCATCGATTAACTACATTTATTACGTAACCGAATTGCTTCAGGCACAAAAGTAAATTCATAACGATTTGTGGATCATCTTATTGTCCTTAGAAGTCGACCAAGGGGCATCCACTCAAAATGTTTATTTAAAGAGTGTGTGTCTCCTAGTATTTTATGTGCCATCCTCAACACCTGCTGTTCACAATAGTATGCAAGACTTCGCAGGGGAACTCCCAAAATCTTTGAGCACAAATTAATGATGCCTTGAAGACGATTCTTGTTTTTTATAGACAGTGAAAAAAAAACAACAAATAAAGGAAAAAGACAAAATACTCTCAATAAATGAATTATAAAAGGTCTTAAGAATAACTTTCTCTACATTGAAAAAGTTGATGAGCCTTTGATGAGCCTTATTAATAATTGTCTGTGTGTTTTGATCAAATTTCAACTTGTTGTCAATAATTGTTCCTAAGTACCTATATTCCTCCACAACCTCAAGCTGTGTGTCATTGATTAGCACCTTTTGGAGAGCAGGTGTTTTTTTTGCCAAAGTTAATCAGCATTTCTTTAGTTTTTGACACATTCAGGTCTAGTTTCATTTTATTACACCATAAAATAAAATCATGCAGGACTGGACCATATTCCTGGTCTGAGTGAGAAAGCAAAGACAAAAGCACCGTATCATCTGCATATTTAACCAAGTGCCTATTTTCCTGTGTACTCTGACAATCATTTGTATATAATATAAAAAGAACGGGAGAAAGTACGCAGCTTTGTGGAGAGCCTATAGAAATATTAATGATGTCTGATAGTGCCCCATTTACTCTAACTCTTTGTTTCCTACATATTAAAAAATTCGTAATCCATAAGACTATACTATGGTTAAAATTAAACTGAGTGATAAGTTTTTCCCCTAAAATAATAGGTTGCAAACAATTAACAGCAGATGAGAAGTCTACAAACAACAGCCGCACAAAAGCTCCACTATTATCCAAATTAGGCAAATAGCATTCAATAAAAACAGCTTTACATCCTCTACGCCTCTCTTGGCGCGATATGCAAACTGCAATGGATCTAAAAGCGGTCCAGCAACCGTCATTATGACCGCCTCAGTCCCCTTTAAATTTGATATAAAAACGGCGGCAAAATACCACTCCTGAACTCGTTTTTTAGTTAGTCAGCAAACCGCAGCTGTGCAGTGTGTGTGAGTGTGTGTGTGTGTGTGTGTGTATGTATATATGTATATATATGTATATACTGTATATATATATATATATATATATATATATATATATATATATATATATACATATATATATATATATATACATATATATATACACACATATATATATATATATATATATATATATATATATATATATATATATATATATATATATATATATATATATATATATATACATATATATATATACATATATACATACACACACACACATATATATATTTTTTTACACCACTGATCCAAATGTACTACAAAATCAAATCATAAACAATAGTAGCAACCTGGTTAACTAAGTATTTACCAAATAATAAATACAGTAATGTTTAAGGGGAAAATAATAATAAAGAAGAATAAAGGGGAAACATCATACCATGTAAAATAATAATATTACAGCCTCTGGAAAGGCACATAAAACAAATTAATATACATTTTTTTCAGACCAGGGCACAATCCTAGGGCATCCGCTGCGTAAAGCAAAAATGCTAGATAGGTTGGCAGTTCATTCCGCTGTGGCGACCCCAGATTAATAAAGGACTAAGTTGACAAGAAAATGAATGAATGTTTAAAGGCTGTTTTCTAAAAATGAGATTTTTTATATTAACCGAGTTATAAATCTCAATTTCAGCAGCATTTACTTCAAACTTTACAGTTAAATTCACATCTATATTCTGAAGACTTGTACAGATGGATATGTTCACAAATAATAAACCTGATTATATATTATATTTCATTAAAAAAGTCTGGCTGTTTGCAGTATTTTCTGATCTACGGATAAAAGATTAATCCAAAATGCCCACTGAAAAAAACTTTGACTCCAATATGCAAAAAAAAAATTGTTTTATAACAATTGTGAACCTGATGTCATACACTGTTTACATTTTTAAGCTTGAAATTTATGCAAATTACATAATTTAATCGATTTCTTATTTATTTTTATTTAAATATGACATAAAAACTTGTACTAGAAAAATATGTTTACAATTTGTAATGTTATCAATCAGCTGGGTGTTGTTTTTCCTACTCTTTTCACCTGCAGTGTCTTGCCTAATAACACATTTTGCCGACCGTTACGACCCAACAACTGATTTTATCTCTAATATTCAGTTTTCAACGATCTCTGTGACAGTCTCTTCAACGCAAACAAGCCAATATTAGGCTAGTTAAATAGCAAATGACATAAATAACACTGTCAGATCACGGGATTCTCATGTTATACTTCATTCTTCCTGTTTTTCCTCTTTTTAACCGACCTGTTTGAGTTTCTCCTCAATCTCCCGCTTTCTGGCGGACGCGTCTTCGGTCGGGATCATCCTGACGGTCAGAAATACGATGTTAAACACAGCCGGCCCGTCCGGATCAATGTAAAATACACAATAATATTACAACATTAATCTGAAGACAGCGACAAACAACACGACACACACGGAAGCCAGTGATGAACTACAAAATAAAAGTCCTACTTAAACCAAAACCCAGTCTTGATTTAATTCCATCAAATGAAACAGAAGCAAAATCATAACCACTTTAAAAAAGAAATACATATATGAAGGCAAAACAGGTAAAAAGTGTGCTTGATTGAGGTGCAATAGCAATTTATAACTACTAAAATGACAAACAACATGAGTCAATGAAGGTAAGTTGAGTTTGGTGGACAAGAAATGTACAAATACGTTCATTAGAAAGTGTCTTATACAGGACTGCTATCCTGGTCCTATTAAAAGAAATTATATTTTCCAACCTTTTAATAAGAATTTAGTTGAAACTAGATGCAAATATTTGACAGTTCCTCTTCCTCCATTTTAAATGATCTATGATATTTACCCTGCAAAGGAGTTTCTGAGAAAAAGGTTTAATATGAATTAATGTTTGCCAATTCTGGATTAGTGATCCTAAAACTGTTAAACATCCATTTCTTCGTTGTAATTTGGTTAATCTTTTCTGGTCTGATGTGGGCAACTGGATAAAACAATATATTTCAGTGTTTCCTTCAATTTGTTGGGACATTGTGAAATTTGGAGTACATTTGAACAACAAAGATGATGACTGAACTGCAAATTGTTTACTTATTTTACTTAAATTCTTCATTCATAAATGCAACATTTTGAACAGCTCCTCAATTGATTGTCTTTGAAAAGGAGTTTACTACCAATGTAGAGACTAACAATTGAGAGAGCTAAACAATTGTATGATTTGTTTCAAGAATATGGTTTTAATTTAACCCCTTACAGAGTTTCTGTTTGATGTCTGCACGGTATATATATTTTATTGAGTTATTTTATACATTTTTAATGATTGTTTTGTGTAATTTATATGGCTTTTTACTTGATTCATTGTTTATCTGACATGTCTCAGTCAGTTTGTGAAAGATTGTGTTGGAATTGAGTTTGGCCTAAATTGTTGTTTTTGAAATGCAAAAAAAAAGGTCAATGATATTCAATTTAAATACAATATTTATATAACTGTATATATTTATATTATAAATATATTGCAAAAATGTCATAATATTACATAGTGAAATGTCATATTATATATGCATATTTGTTTTATATTACATTATAACAATTCAATATCACAATCAGGAAAAACTGAAGCTGTTAGTGATATATTTAGTGATTGACTAAATATATGTATTTATAAGACCTTAATTTTTATAATATTCTTAGCGAACAAAATGATATACAAGAAAAAAAAAGTTGAATAAAGACATGAAGTGAAATCAAAACACAGGAAGTGATTAAAACACATACAGCTTTAACTATACAGCAAGAAATGCTTTCAAAATCCATGGGACTCTTATTTTATTTCAATCTTTTTTATTGGTCTTTTGTATGACAACACAAATTAAATATTGAGAGGTAAACAGTAATGTATTGTCCATTATTAATCCCACCCATTAACCTTTCATTCATTAACTCAATAAAACAATAAATACATAAATAACAAATTAAGAAAATTAAATACATAAGCACATGACATCAGAATAACTACAGATGGGGAAAAATTATTAAAATAATAATAATGAATTAAAAATAAAATACACCCTTCTGATAAAGTGGTAAATGTTACAGGTTGCCAGCACTAGGTGTAATAGGCAGGCTTTTGATGTAATCAAGAAAGGAATCCCAAGTCTTATAAAAGGAATCTAGTGAGCATCTCAGCTTTTCAAGTCCGATACAGTAAAAAATGTCCTGGGACTCTTATTTTGACAAAAAATTGATGGTGTGATGGTTGCTTCACCTTCACTTTCTGGCCAGAGATTCAGGGAGGCTCCTGTTGTCAGATTGTCCTACCTCCCATTCAAAAAGTAGGCAGCACATTTTGATGACGCAACATGCTACCCATCAGATTTTACTACAAGTGTAAATATTAATGTTGAGTAGTGTCATATGAAGCTTCTAATATCACACTAACCTACCTAATCCCTAATCATTCAAATACAGTGTTGGCAGCATAATCTGATGAGTAGGAGAAAATGTCAGGACAGTCTCTTTATTTTACCCAAAACTCAGTTTATTTCTTTCTTTCACTCACTTAACATGAGATACAATCAGAAACTTTCATAAAGCACGCAATCTCCCCTCCCAAGAATAATTTACAGCAGTATATAAATATGTACATCTGTCAACAAAACAGAAGCGTAATGCATGGTATCATGCAATGTTAAGTAACAAAACACTCTGTGTTAAGTTCATTATTAAAAAAAAAACACAATATAAAGTTAAAGATGTTTATAACTGTTAAAGAACTAGTTAACAGGTGGTAATTGTTAAACTACAGGGAAAAATAAATCACAATTCAGCCAGGTGAACGATTTAGTTCACTTAATATCAATCTGTTTTAAAAATAACATAATAAAAGTTCACTGATGAAACTGATTTCTGAAGGTCTGCTCCTTTCTAAGACTCCTCTTGTTTTGTGAAAGCCTGCAATAAACATGAACAATGTCACATACTTTTTCACCAAACACAATTAGGATGACACTGAGATGATGTTTCTGAGTTATAATAATAAGTCACGGACCTGTTTCAGAAACTGCCTTCCGAAGTAATTTGTTGCCATGTTCTTCAGGTTTGTTCGGGCTCCTACTTTGCAGCGCACGTATCCGTACAGATTCGCTCCCTGTAACACGACGCCCAAAATCACCACCGCCTGAAAGGGAAATCAACGTTACTCGAAGACACTCATATATTCAAGAGGATGAACTGGTTTGACACCATTTTACATTTATAATTGCATTTATAGTAGGGCTGGATAAATCGGATATTGCGTATCTGAGTTGAGTCTGATCTAGATATTTTTCTGCGATTATTTATTGCGATATGTATGGTGGCTGAGAGAGCTTAACGTGCTGCAATTTAAAGGGCACCTACGGTAAAAAAAAACTACTTTTTAAGCTGTTTGGACAGACATATGTGCATGTATGGTGTATAGACCGTCATATTGGGGTGATATAAGCACACCCAGTGCTTTTTTTCAATTTAACAACATAAAAACGGTGGACCAATTGGAGCGGTTTTCAGATCGACCGCAACTTTACATAGGAGAGCGGTCCCCCCACCCACCAATATTGATTGACAGGTGCGTCATCATATCCTCAGTTTGTTGATTCACGTCCGCCATTTTCAGTGTGAGTCGAAGCGATATCACTAAAGGAACACCCTTGCTCTATTTTTAGATGTAAGGCTCATTGAGCTCAACACAAGATCAATATTCTCCACATGATCGCTCTAATCGGAATTATTGGTTGTATCTTTAGGTAGGTTTGCAAACATGTGTACTTCTCATTGAGTCTACCTTATACTTCAGCCGTTTCCATTTCTCGTGATCCCAGAAGCTCCCTGTGATCTTAACTAGCATGCGTTTTAGAATTCTAAACATAGGTTTCTATCAGGGTACACTCAAGTCGACGGCTGGGCGCCGCGGACCGCTGCAGAAACCTGTGTTTAGGATTTAAAAATGCGTGGCGCGACGATTCAAGACACTTCATGTTTCTGGTGCGCCACAGAGAGTGTCTGGTGTGCCGTGTCGCGGCTTCGAGCGGCGCATCCGGTGCCTCAGTCAAAGTTAATTCAGTGTGCGTGGTTATTAGTTTCTGTGTAGAAGCTCGGCACTTGAAACTAGCACACAGTTGGCTGTAAAACTGTACAAAGACACAAATGATTTTGTACCCTCTGCTTGGTCTGTGTCAGAGTCGTACATGTACGACTGAATGCTGATCCTCTCACTCCTGCTCCTTCTCTCAGTCTGCCTGTCAGACTCTGTTGCAAACACAGAGCGGGTGAGCTCATGGCTCCGCCCCCTTGTTACGTTGGCGGGAAGCCGAAACTAATTTACATATGAAGCAACACACCCCTAAATCAGCGAACTGTGGACACGCCCCCAACATGACACTTTTTAACACATTATAATAAAACAATCTGAATTGTGTTTTAAACTGAACCTAAACTGGCACACTCAGAACAACCATAATATTAATATTACATCAGAAAAAAGAGGTCAACTATGTGCCCTTTAAGAAAACACATGCAATTACAAAAAACGCCAGCAAATTAAGAAAAGATCTTCATCCGTTTGACAGCACACATGCTGCAAATCCTCATAACACAAACACATAAAAAATGCGCTGCATTTTCCTACAATGCCAACAATTTACGAAAACATGCTGCATTTTCTCACAACACAAGCGCAGAACACAACGGAAAAGTTTCAAGGGGACCTAAAAACTGTGCTGTGACTATTGCTCAGTGATGTTGTAGGTGAACTTTGAAAGGTGAGTTTTTTGTTGGTTGATTCCTGTGTAGTATTTATTAGCCTTAAATTACCAAAACCTAAATAGCCGGATCTATCATGTTTTAGAATCTCCTTGAAACATTTCCCTTGTGTTGTGAGAAAATGCAGTTTATTTTAATAAGTGTTTGTGTTGTGTAAAAAACTGCAGCATGTTTTTTTAAAAGTGTTTGCGTTGTGATGGTTTGCAGCACGTGCCGTCAAACTGATGAAGATCAGATCTGTTCTTGATTTGCTGGCGTTTTTGTAATTGTACACGTTTTATTAAATTGCAGCACGTTGAGCTCTCGCGGCCACCATAGAAATGAATACAGTTTCACCAGACGGTTTTGCTAGCTCTATATGACACATCCTGCATCTTCCACCGGCACAAAAATCAACAGCGCAACTGGGTTGTAATGCATGTTGCCAGATTGAGGTTAAAAAAAAAAGAAAAGCTTATAGATTTGAGCAATTGTGTGAGGTGATGAGCTTAATCAACTTGGACATATCCTCCTAGGGCTTGAGTGGTCACATATGTGGACAGCACATTTTAGCTCTTAAGTGGCTAATTAAAATACTTTGAATGTTTTATATTCTGTTACAGACACACAGTGTCATCCTGCAACTGTTTTACAGCATATGAAATGTCCCAAACACTATTTTTAACTGTCCAAAATGGGAAATATTTTTGTTTTTACTCTCTGATAGTCAAAACATGTTAAAAAAATATATCTCTGTTAAATATGCATTAAAAAACAGTCAAGAAACAGTGTTTTATGTCCATTTGGGCCACGAGTCCACATATATAGACATCATTTTTCTCTAAAAGTACATCACATACAAAGATGATACTTTATTTTATTCGATTTTTATTCTAATTAGGATAAAATAATCCCAAATAGCAAAGAGAAATAAAAAAATGCATGTAAAAAAAAACACCTTGGGCCTTAAGAGGATAAAGTGATTTTCATAACTAGATTGGGTCATACAAATTATGGGAAATTCCTGGAGAATTAACAAAACAGGAGGGTGACGGGAGATGGGTGTGAAATACTGGGACTCTGGGGAAAAACCTCTAAGAGTATTCAGGTGCACAAATTGTCTTGTCTTATAGGTGTTCTCGATTCTAGTCCATCCATTTAATCAATCATTCATTCATTTTTCTTAATCTTAGCCCCTTTTTTTATCAGGGGTTGCCACAGCGGGATGAACCGTCAACTTATCCAGCATATGTTTAACACATCGGATGCCCTTCCAGCTGCAATCCAGTACTGGGAAACATACATACACACACTCATACACTATGACCAATTTAGTTTATTCAGGTCACCTATAGCGCATGTGTTATTAGACTGTGGGGAAACCGTAGCACCCAGAGGAAACCCACACCAACACGGGGAGAACATGCAAACTCCACTCACAAATGCCAACTGGTCCAGCCGGGACTCAAACTAGCGACCTTCTTGCTGTGAAGCGACAGTGCTAACCACTGAGCCACTGTGTCACCCTTTTTCTAGTCCAAATATCTAAAAATACAGTTCTTTTTCACTTTCAAATATAGTCTTCATTGTATAAACAATTAAATACAATTAATCTTACACCTCAAAGTCATAATTCTAATTCTCTTTGCCTCTTAAAATGCTCAGAGTCACAGGCCATAAACACACGCAAATGATTAACATTCACTCTTGTATGGTTAAACTTTGCAGTGACTATAAAAATCATGTGAATTGTGGCTTCTGCTCAACTATAATCCAGACTCCACATTGCAGATGTGCACATTGTGACATCGACACTGAAATGACATACTGTGCAACCATAATTTACAGTTCTGCGGCCTTCACACATGCTATCAGAATTGATCGTAAACAGTGCTGTTAGATGCGTGTGCATTTTTATATACAAAATAAATATACCCTACGCATGCACATTTCATTAAGAAACCTATTATTTTGTATAGGATTAGTCAGGAATAATCTTTACAGCACAAATCATAAAGACGAGTTTGCAAGTATCTTAAAGGGCACATAGTTGACCTCTTTTTTTTATGATTTAATATTAATATTATGGTTCTTCTGAGTGTGCCAGTTTGACTTCAGTTTAAAACACAGTTCAGATTGTTTTATTATAATGTGTTAAAAAGTGTCATGTTGGGGGCGTGTCCACAGTTCGCTGATTTAGGGGTGTGTTGCTTCACATGTAAATTAGTTTCGGCTTCCCGCCAACGTAACAAGGGGGCGGAGCCATGAGCTCACCCGCTCTGCGTTTGCAACAGAGTCTGACAGGCAGACTGAGAGAAGGAGCAGGAGTGAGAGGATCAGCATTCAGTTGTACATGTACGACTCTGACACAGACCAAGCAGAGAGTACAAAATCATTTGTGTCTTTGTACAGTTTTACAGCCAACTGTGTGTTTCAAGTGCCGAGCTTCTACACAGAAACTAATAACCACACAAACTGAATTAACTTTGACTGAGGCACCGGATGCGCCGCTCGAAGCCGCGACACGGCACACCAGACACTCTCTGTGGCGCGGCAGAAACATGAAGTGTCCTGAATCGTCGCGCCACGCATTTTTGAATTCTAAACACAGGTTTCTGCAGCGGTCCGCAGCGCCCAGCCGTCGACTTGAGTGTACCCTGATAGAAACCTATGTTTAAAATTCTAAAACGCATGCTAGTTAAGATCAGCAGGGGAGAAATGCAAACGGCTGAAGTATAAGGTAGACTCAATGAGAAGTACACATGTTTGCAAACCTACCTAAAGATACAACCAATAATTCCGATTAGAACAATAATGTGGAGAATATTGATCTTGTGTTGAGCCCAATGAGCCTTGCATCTAAAAATAGAGCTAGCGTGTTCCTTTAGTGATATCGCTTCGACTCACGCTGAAAATGGCGGACGTGAATCAACAAACTGAGGATATGATGACGCACCTGTCAATCAATATTGGTGGGCGGGGGGACCGCACTCCTACGTTAAGTTGCGGTCAATCTGAAAACCGCTCCAATTGGTCCACCGTTTTTTATGTTGTTAAATTGGAAAAAAAAGCACTGGGTGTGCTTATATCACCCCAATATGATGCTCTATACACCATACATGCACATATGGCTGTCCAAACAGCTTGAAAAGTAGATTTTTTACCATAGGTGCCCTTTAAGCCATAAATACTGCAGGTGAAACTCTTGAGTTAAATGCAACACCTGTTTTAATTGTGATAATTGTCATACGTGAACTGGGAGGGACTTAAACTTTAAAAATGGTGGAGGAAAGATTTTATTCTTTGGAGTTGGAGTTTGCAATAAAGAAATAACTCACCAGCCATTTAATCTTAAAGGAGATGAGTGTAGAGAAAGCAAAAATGACCCAGATGACAGGACAGATGACCAGACCCAGCCAGAAGATACGAGACTCTGAGTTTGAGCTCCGAGATGCTGAAGACTGATTCCCACTGGCCTGAACACAAACACACCGATACACGGAGGACGGAAATTACACAATGCAAAAAAAGGCAAATTACAATAATAGCTCATATTTCTTTGTCTTGAAGGATTTTTTTACACCAAAAGAAGCTACTTTTTTTTTTTTAAATATCCTTAATTTCATTGTGTCTCAGGAATACATTACATTTTAAATATGGTTATTTTAAACAGGAATACAATTTCAAAATGTTAAGACTCATACACACTGGGACACTTTTCCCTCGAGCTTAGGGTTAGGGTAGAGTAAAACTGTGCTCACCACCAAGTGGTGTTTACTAGTGGTGTAGTGCCACAACCACATCACCCTGCAGCCCAAAACCAGTTACTCACTGAGCCTGGTCAGTACCTGGATGGGAGACCACATGGGAAAACTAGGTTGCTGTTGGAAATTGTGTTCGTGAGGCCAGCAGGGGGCGCTCAACCTGCGGTCTTTTTTGGGCCCTAATGCCCCAATATAGTGAAGGGGACACCATACGGTCCGTTATGAGACGTTAAACCGATGTCCTGACTCTCTGTGGTCATTAAAAATCCCATGGCACTTCTCGTAAATAGGAGTGTGAGCCCCGTGTCCTGTAACATGCTTTTTACACCTGTTGTTTTGCACGCTGGTGTGCAGGATCGCATTGGCGCCCTTTGATTTGTTAAATGTTGGTGAAAAGCGCAAGCAAAAAAAAGTGTCCTGGTGTGCACTGACCTTTACTCTTTTTTTTGTATTCTTATTCAAATAAATTTAAAGCTGATGGGCAGAATGAAGAAAACTATCAATCATATTTGACAGAAAATAGATCTGCATCTTTAAAATCTCAGAATCAATGCTGAATCGATTCATCTAATGATTTTTTTCCACAGCTTTTTTATCTCATATGCAAAACTAAACCAAACAAACACCCAAAAAAAGCAGCCCTGCAGTGTTAAGGTACCTTTCTGGACTCAAACACCCAGTGGCTTTTTCCATCATCGTCCACCTGATTCCACCAGCGCAAACCCACCATCAGACGGCCGGTGATATTCTAGAAAACAAACAAACACATATGCAGGACAAGGATATTGTCAAGTATGCGTAAAAGTTTCACGTAGCAAACACCACTGTGATGATGAAGGAACAACATCTGATCATTTATTCTGAAGCTCAAACCTTCACAGTCCAGAAGTCACATGACAGCAGGAGGATGATGGTCACCATGCAGGCGATGAAGCTTCCGCCCACTAAACCACACAGCAGGTAGACCAGAATGGCACTGACTCGGAAGAACAGGTGGAAGAAGGATGCTACCGGATGCCTATACACACATAAACACACACAATTTCAATTTGTTTCACTATCTTAGCATTGAATTTGCATCGATTTCGACTGTTTCTTCTATTAGCTTAAAGTTCCCATGAAATTAAATGAAAGTTTTGTATGTGTTAGTATCATTATGTTGTGCCTTAAAGACATCTATAAGCTATTGTGCTCCAAAACAGTGACAAAAGTCACATTTAGAAGACATAAACCTGATAAAAACATCCAAAAGCTTGCAGTTTTTAACCTAAATAGATCCACACCTCATAATTCAGTTCGTCATTAAATCTGACCAATCAAATGCCCTCGACACTTCTCATTTGCTTCATATGATGTGCAAAATCAAAGTAACGTGCCAATCATTAGACACAAATAAAAAGCATGTCCTGGGTTTTTTTTAACTAGTGAGGATTAGTATGTGTGATCAGTATATAAAATGTCAACACCAGTATGTTGTCATCATATTTCCACTGTCAAACCAGGATATTTGGCCCTCACAATAAGTATAGCTAAACTTCTACTGTAATAATTACTATAGACAAACCCAAATCCCTAGATGTAATGAAATTATGCTGCATTTGAGAATGAATTTTGAATTATTGTGTTAAGGCAATTGTAGGCTGTAGGATAAAAAAAAAACATTTTGAGATGCTGAGGTTTAATGTACATACACTTTTTATTGCATATTATCAGTTTGTGTTTAGATGCACTGTAGAAAACTCCACTTCAGCAGCACTTAAATACATTAAACTACATGTATATTCTGAATTGAGTCCAAAATATTACATATAAAAATATTAGGTCACATTTTAGTTTACTTTATTTACTCTTAGCTCAATAAACGACTAATTAGCTCTTTATTAATATTTGGTACGGTAGTAGTTGGGTTTAGGTATTGGGTGGGATTAAGGATGTAAAATAAAAACCACACTTTATTCATTCATTCATTTTCTTTTCGGCTTAGTCCCTTCCAGAAATGATCAGATGTGCTCCAACATTAGGCACATTCACATCAAGACTGAAAACACATCTGTTTGGCTGTGCCTTTACTGAATGAGCACTGTGCTACGTCCCACAGATCACACTATTGTGTCTTTCTTTTCTTTTTCATTCTTTTATAACCTGTGCTTTAACTTTTTTTTTATCTATTTTTAATCATTTTTATTCTTTGTTGTTTTTATTTTTTTACACTTGTTTCTTTAATTCCTGTTTCTGTAAAGCACTTTGAATTGTCATTGTGTATGAAATGTGCTATAGAAATAAACTTGCCTTTCCTTGTGTGAAATAAATGTTCCTAAAATGTACAGAATCATTTAGGAAGAATTACTATAAAATCACGTGGAAACCCTCGTCATGAAGCACAGGTCACACACATACATTAGTTCTCAGCTGTCAGCTTGCTGATGATACAGCTATTCTTTTAAAAGACATTTCACAAGTTAAAAAAGTTATAGAAGATATTTTCTGAAGCTTCAGGATTATCATTAAATATTTTAAAAATGGTCGCGCCAATAGTCTAGTGGTTAGTGCGTCGACACTTGGCACCTAGGTGTTCACGGTGACCCGAGTTCGATTCCCGGCTCGAGGTCCTTTGCCAACCCTTCCTCTATCTCTGCCCCCAATACTTTCCTGTCTCTAAATCTCCACTGTCCTATAACAATAAAGGTGAAAACCCCTAAAAAAAATTATAAAAAAAAAAAAAAAAAAAAAAAAAAAAAAAAAATATATATATATATATATATATATATATATATATATATAAAATTTACCTTATTCTCACTTAAAGACAATAACATTCATTTTACTGAATTTGAAGGTATTCCAATGAGAGAAGTAACTTATCTTGGCATTAATATTTGTATAGATCAGTCAAATAGGATACATTCTAATTTACAACATCGTTTGATGAAAATGAAAAAGAAATTTGACATGTGGCTCATAAGGGGATTTCTCACTTAAAGAAGGATTATTGGGTAAAAAACTGAAGGTCTATCACCATTGGTGTATTCTGCTAAAGTCTTAGATGTACCAAAATCAGTTATTAAAAATATTGATTCAGGGATATTTAATTTCATATGGAAAAACAAACCTCACTATTTCAATAGAAATATTTGATGTAATCCATATAGCAAAGGAAGTTTGAATGTGCTTGATCTTGATACTTCCAATACAATTTTTAAGTTGAAATAGATTAAACATTACATTTAACATATAAAAGAAATATGGTATATAATCTCAAACCTTATTTTTGAAAAAGTCGGCGGTCTAGAGTTTCTTTTAAAGTGCGACTTTTAGATTAATAAACTCCTTATTCAGTCATCTAATTTTCATAGGCAGGCTCTTTTATGTTGGTTTCTTCAATACAAACACAATTTTTCTCCTCATAAACAAATAATATGGAATAATAAAACTGTCAGATATAAGATCAAATCAATTTTCTATGATAATTGGGTTAAAAAAGATATTTTATTGGTCTCACAGTTATTAAACGATAAAGGATATTTACTGACTTATACTGAATTTTTTGAGAAGTTTAGTTTTCCAGTGCCTCCACGAGATTATAGGATTGTAATTGATGCAATACCAGCAGGCCTGGCGAGGCTTTTGCAGGGTTACAGTGAACCAAATAAACTAACAGTTAAAAATGAGATTTTATTAGATGGTGTTGATATAAAAGATAGAAAATGTTCATTTCTCAGAAGTTTGATTCATTGTCCTGCAACTTTTAGACACAAGTACTTTTTGAAAATGACCAATTTGAGAATATCAATTGGAACTTGATCTGTACTTATAACAACAGATATTGTGTCACTTATAAAGTGAGTGAAATCTACTTTAAAACTATATATAAAATATATCCAACCAACCAGTTTCTCAAGAAATATGAAGTTGATCTTTCTGAATCGAGTGTTTATTGTGGAATGGATGTTGAGACTTTCATGCATCTGTTTTTTGATTGTATGTATGTTAAATATTCCTGGTTTGATGTTGAATGTCTATTTAATATACTGAGTGGTCATAGAATTATAATTATTAAGAAAAGAGATGTCATATTTTACGTAGATAAAAAAGATATAGATAAGAACCTCCTGTTATTGTTAAATCTTTTGATATTATTAGGCAAGTTTCATATACACAAGTGTAAATGGTCGGAGAGTAAGCCTAACATCTCCCATTTCAAGGCTGATTTAAAAGTGTATTTTGAAACTCTTAAAGGACTTTCAAGTCGTCAAGCGATAGGCATGGGACGATAACCGTTATCAAGGTATACCGCGGTTTGTAAAAGTCAAGGTTTTAAAACCGTCAAAATTTTCTGTAATACCCTTCCTAAGGCATGTGTAAGGTTTTTTATTTACTGTTTTGTTGTTGTTTTTAGGACAACAGTATCTACAGCAGAAAAGATATCCAAAAATGCCATTTTAAATTGTAAATAAACCTGTGTTTTTGAAACTAATGAAGACAGTAGAGGTCAAGGAGTCATTAGAATTATTTAGTCTGACATGTTTACTGCTACAAAATATTATAAAAGTTTCAAAAACTAAAATATATTGTTTTTAATGGGAGAAAAAGTTTTTGTTTTTTACCCAGACATTTAAAAAGAATATATTTCAGAGCAGTAATCATGATAATGTTATATTTTTATCAAATGTTATCATACTGTCAGAATCTTATACCAGCCCATGCCTATAAAGCAACCAGAACAGTAAATATGCTCCAAAAGCTAAACTCCTCTTCTCTATGGTAAATGTTATGTATTCCCGCTCTTGTTCTTTATTTGTTTTGTTTTTCTTCTTTCTCTCCTCTTTTTTTATATTGTTTACAGGTGTTATGCTAAAATGTGAACATCTTATTGTAAGATTTGTTATGCAATTGACTGGAAATGTCCAACAAATACAATTAAAAAATAGTTCTGCAAGTCACACTCTGAAATGTATTAAATTAGATTAAATTGAATGAGGACACACTTGATTTTGTTCTTTCTGGTGGCTGAATCTTCCTCAGCGTCAAATAAAGACACGTCGTCATCATCATTTGATTCCTGAAAAACACGAGAGATGACAGTCGGTTTCATAAATATGATTTAATATTAATAATAATAATTAATTAACTAAAACGTATAGAAGCTAACTGTAATAGTTGTTTACATTCAGGCAAAGCTATATTCGTGGTTCATTAAAGCCGTTCACGTCTTAAAATTCATATAGGAGGAACACAGACATGCCATACACATGAATTATGTTTAAAATATATGTATAATAATCAAATAACACATCTTTTACACTCACCAGCCTCATTATTGCTGCGGCTGCTGCTACTGCTTACAATTTGCGACACGTCACTTCCGGGTTTGTAATAGCAGACTGCATAGCGCCTGAGCAGAATACATACTATACAGCATTACTGCTGTCACGCACACGCTATGTACATATATTATGAAGGATTAATAATAGGAATTATGATAACATAATTAATAATATACATAACCCTAACACGCTTTAGGCCTTACTGTATTTATCATAACACTCACCGGTCACTTTATTAGGTACACCTTACTAGTACCGGTTTGGACCCGATTTTGCCTTCAGAACTGCCTCAATTCTTTGTGGTATAGATTCAACAAGGCACTGGAAATATTCCCCAGAGATTTTGCTCCATATTCACATGATAGCATCACACAGTTGCTGCAGATTTGTCGGTTGAACATCCATGATGTGACTCTCCCTATTGGATTGAGCTCTGGTGACTGTGGAGGCCATTTGAGTACAGTGAACTCATTGTCATGTTTAAGAAACCAGTCTGAGATGATACGCTTTATGACATGATGTGTTATCCTGCTGGAAGTAGCCATCAGAAGATGGAGACACTGTGGTCATAAAGGGATGGACATGGTCAGCAACAATACTCAGGTAGGCTGTGGCGTTAACACGATGCTCAATTGGTACTAATGGACCCAAAGTGTGCCAAGAAAATCTCCCCCACACCATTACACCACCACCACCAGCCTGAACCTTTAATACAAGGCAGGATGGATCCATGCTTTCATGTTGTTGAGGCCAAATTCTGAGCCGAGCATCCGAATGTGGCAGCAGAAATGGAGACTCATCAGACCAGGCAACGTTTCTCCAATCTTCTCTTGTCCAGTTTTGGTGAGCCTGTGTAAATTGTAGTCTCAGTTTCCTGTTCTTAGCTGACAGGAGTGCCACCCGGTGTGGTCTCCTGCTGCTGTAGCCCATCTGCCTCAAGGTTGGACGTGTTGTGTGTTCAGAGATGCTCTTCTGCAGACCTCGGTTGTAACGAGTGCTTATTTGAGTTACTGTTGCCTTTCTATCAGCTGGAACCAGTCTGGCCATTCTCCTCTGACCTCTGACATCAACAAGGCATTTGCGCCCACAGAACTGCCGCTCACTGGATATTTTCTCTTGTTCAAACCATTCTCTGTAAACCCTAGAGATGGTTGTGCGTGAAAATCCCAGCAGATCAGCAGTTTCTGAAATACTCAGAGCAGCCCGTCTGGCACCAACAACCATGTCACGTTCAGTCACTTAAATCCCCTTTCTTCCCCATTCTGATGCTCGCTTTGAACTGCAGCAGATCGTCTTGACCATGTTTACATGAGCTGCTGCCAAAGTGGCAGATGAGTAAATATCAAAACTCTAAAAAATTATATTTGTCACTAAAGAATGTTATTTATAAATGTATATTTCCCACTTTCCTCATGCAAGTAAGTTTCCATTAAATATACTGTAAATCATTCAACAGAACAAACAGAATTATAATATCCTCAGGCTTTGCAAACTTGTGGAACCGGTTTTTGTCAAACTTCAACAATAAAAATGTGGACAAACATCAGTGTTTTCACTGCGGTTTTATTTGCAAAGTAACTCACAATTCATAAAAGATCATAAAGTGTAAGACAAGAAGGCAAACAGACTTGAAGAGTCACTGTAGAGTCATCATATCGGCTGTTAAATCTGACCAAACCCTGGTGAAATGTACCACAACAGGTTAAACTACGTCAGATGGGTTTGGTCACTTGTGCAACAGTACTGAAGACCAGAAACTTCTGTCTTACATATTTTATCATATAAAAAAGGTGTATATATACAGTTGAAGTCCGAATTATTCATCCACCTGTGATTGTTTTTTTTTTTTTGTTCTTAAGTATTTCCCAAATAATGTTGAATAGATTCAGGAATTTTTCACAGTATTTCCTATAATATTTTTTCTTCTGGAGAAAGTCTTATTTGTTTTATTTCGGCTAGAATAAAAGCAGTTTTAAATTTTTTAAAGCCATTTTAAGGTCAATATTATTACCCCCCTCAAGCAATATTTGTTTTGGATTGTTTCCAGAACAAACCTCTGTTATACAATGACTTGCCTAATTACCCTAACTTTAACCTAATTAACCTAGTTAAGCCTTTAAATGTCACTTTAAGCTGAATACTAGTATCTTGAACAATATCTAGTTAAATATTAATTACTGTCATCATGACAAAGATAAAAGAAATCAGTTATTAGAAATTAGTTATTAAAACTATTATGTTTAGAAATGTGTTGAAGAAAAATCAACTCTTCTTTCCACTTAGTGAAGTTTCACAAACTAATTTCGAGAGGAGCATGTGATATGATTGACTACAGCTGATCCTCATTGCTAATAATTAGCTAGCCTATCTGATCATTCTAAAACTACTATAAATATCCTGCCTAAACTTCATTCCTTATCTTTGTTTTTGGAACCCCCCCCCCCATCCTTCTATTCTCCCTCCTCCTTTTTCATGATCGGGCAACACGGTGGCTCAGTGGTTAGAACTGCTGCCTCGCAGTAAGAAGGCCACAGGTTCAAGTTCTAATGGAGCCAGTCGGGACTCCCTGCGTGGAGTTTGCATGTTCTCCCTGTGTTTGCGTGGGTTTTCTCCGGGTCCTCCGGTTTCCTCCCACAGTCTAAAAACATGTACATAAGTGAATCGTAATACAGTCACAAGCCCTTAACACATACATAGCAAAAGGGGGCACTCGAGAAACTCCTGATCTCGTATCCCTCCTAATGCTCATTGACCAGGCGGGAACCTTGGGCTCAGCTATCTCCGAGCTCAGGGTTCTCTCCCAGGACAGCATGCCAAACCTGCTATCATAGTTGAGCATTATCTAAGTGTGAACTCTTGAAACAGAAATTTGGGAAAAATAAACAGAGGGCTAATAATTCAGGAGGGCTAATAATTCTGACTTCAACTGTGTATATAAGTTTAAACATGTCTGAAAACATGGCAAACTCTAATGACAACATTTTTATTGTAAATTATATATATATAGCATTATGCATTTAAGCCATATGCTAAAATAGAACAGTCATGAAACTTTTATATCAGTCACAGCACTGGTTATCTCTCTTCTCCATTTTGTTATATGTCCTACAATAAATGCACATACAGTACAGTATGCAAAGGCATTTCAACAGGCATCTTGTTCAAATGCACTGTAGCAGTCATAACACTTTAATATCAGTCATAGGTTACATCTTTTATAGTCCCGTTATAGACCTATTGGCCTTCAAAATAGCAACTTTACATTTTCTGTCAAAAAATGGCTCGTAACTCTTAAAAAAAGGTTTAAAATAAAAAAAATCTGTTCATCCAGACACTTTAATCTGATCACAAACTTGTTTGAAGAACCAAATTATCCAGAGATCAGTTATCAAGATTAACAGATCCAACATCTGCCAAATCATCTTAGATCATTTAAGCGAGGTACGAAGAACGGACCCCAGGACTACATATTAAACCCAGATGTAAACCCCCCCAGGACCCCATAACGTGGAAATGATATGGAAACATCTAGCAAAGGTTATTTAGTGGCAGCATCAGGAGACGGAGATGGAGAGGACAGAGGAGACGCAGCTCCAGGCTCCAGCAGCACCACGTTCTCCTTCTTGGGGAGCCAGAAAGCAGGATAAAGCGGCTCCAGAAACTCTGCCTGGTACTTGTGGATGAGCGTCATCCCGTTCTCCACGTCATAGAAAGCCAGCAGACCGCCGGAATAGTCCACGTAGATGCCGATGCGGGTGGTTTTGGAGCAGCTGAGCGGCGTCTCCACATCGCTGTGCCAGGCGGAGAAACTGCGGCCGTTCCACTGCAAACACCAGGAGAAGTTGTTTCCGGCGATGCAGCTGTTGCTCTGCGAACCCTTGCGCTCGATGCTCTTGTAGGTCAGACCCACGTGTGTCCCTTCGCCCCTCATGTCCACCTCGAAGTAGTGGCGTCCCAGGTAGAAGCTCTCCAGAGTCAGCACCTGTTTGAAGTGCTGGAAGCGCTCTGGGAGATCTGGATAGCTGTGCTGCCATGGTGTGGTGTTGGACACTTTCTTACGCTCTTCTGTCAGACGCAGAAACACATGCGCCGTATCGGCATCCAGAGACAGAGGAGTGACGTCTGTGGGGGGGAAAACATGGAGAATAAATCAGGGGATATTTTATGCTGAAATGCAAACGTAAATGCATCCTATTATGCACAATTATTGCATTGTGGAAATTAATTATGTGCTATAGTCAAAGCAGGGTGAATTGGCCTTCAGCTACTAACAGCGCCCCCTACTGCTGGAATCAGCTTCCAGAAATTATCAGATGTGCTCCAACATTAGGCACATTCACATCAAGACTGAACACACATCTGTTTGGCTGTGCCTTTACTGAATGAGCACTGTGCTACGTCCCACAGATTACACTATTGTGTCTTTCTTTTCTTTCTTATTCTTTTATAACCTGTTTTAAACACATTTTAATCTGTTTTTATCGGTTTACAATTTATATTATTATTTTTTTACTTCTCTCTTATTCCTGTTTATGTATCTGATTGGGTTAAAATTTTTAACTTGGGCCATCACCATACTAGTAGATCTGTCTCTGTGGGATAGCAGTGCAATTACAATAAGTGAGATCCGAGACGTGACTCGCCACAGATAACTGTTGTGGGGGGGTTAAAGTCCCTGGTGTCTGGCTGAGACCAAGACCTTTTATTACGTCTGGCTTGCTAAAGCGATCTACTCCTGGGAGGGGGTAGAAATCAGATCTTAAGCCAAAAGGGTCAGTTTCAGAGAGTTAGAAAACATTAGTGTGGTATTTTAAGCTGAAACTTCACAGACACACTCTGGAGACATCAGAGACTTATTTTACATCTTAAAAAAGGGGCATAATAAAGATTAGATTAGATTAGATTCAACTTTATTGTCATTACACATGTACAAGTTCGAAGCAACGAAATGCAGTTTAGGTCTAACCAGCAGTGCAATAGCAGCAAGTGCAGGATACAGGTATAAGTTATAAAGTGCAGTTATAGAAAAACTCTGGTAATATTTACAGATGGATGTACTGTGAACATTATATACAGATTGTATTAGCTATGAACAGATTTACAATAAATGAATATATGTGCAGGATGCTATTAATAATCAGGAGTGTGCAGACAGATAAACAATTACAAATGTCCATGTGCTGTGGGTATGTACAGTTCAAATAAATGAATCAGTGCAATGAATATGTGCAAACTTTAAATGTGCAAATGTTAAATAGTGCAGTGATTGTGAGGAGTATAAGTTAGAGGAGTGTGGGGGGTGTATTGGGGGGGCAAAAGAGTTAGTGAGGGGCAGAGTTCAAAAGGGAGACAGCTCTGTCTGCTATTCGAGACAAGATGGCGGCGCGGTCACTTCGCGAGGCTCAGCGTCTCTCCAGTTTCTGCAGTTTTGCAGTATTATTCCTGCTCATTTCGGGTCTGTTTGTGCAGAACAGCAGTGCCTTTACATCGTACACCCGACAGGACATCTTGGATATTTGGTTTGTGCATTCCGGACAGTTTTATTAGCAATCTTCGACTCATCCCAGAGATCACCAGAACACCCGGGCCTGAGCGCCCTACCCGGCCGGGCGGAAGTGCTCGAAGCCGGCGTAGAGAACGTAAACAAAGACGGGGAAGCGCGGCAGGCTAAAAGCTAGGCTAAAGCTAACACCACACCGACTCTCTTTACCCAGCATCTTTCTCGCCAATGTACTAAAAAAGATAAAAGTTTTAAAGGGCACATAGTTGACCTCTTTTTTATTATTTAATATTAATATTATGGTTGTTCTGAGTGTGCCAGTTTAGGTTCAGTTTAAAACACAGTTCAGATTGTTTTATTATAATGTGTTAAAAAGTGTCATGTTGGGGGCGTGTCCACAGCTCGCTGATTTAGGGGTGTGTTGCTTCACATGTAAATTAGTTTCGGCTTCCCGCCAACGTAACAAGGGGGCGGGGCCATGAGCTCACCCGCTCTGCGTTTGCAACAGAGTCTGACAGGCAGATGGAGAAGGAGAGAGAGGATCACCATTCAGTCGTACATGTACGACTCTGACACAGACCAAGACCAAGCAGAGAGTACAAAATCATTTGTGTCTTTGTACAGTTTTAAAGCCAACTGTGTGCTAGTTTCAAGTGCCGAGCTTGTACACAGAAACTAATAACCACGCACACTGAATTAACTTTGACTGAGGCACCGGATGCGCCACTCGAAGCCGCGACACGGCACAATAGACACTCTCTGTGGCGCTGCAGAAACATGAAGTGTCCCGAATCGTCGCGCCACGCATTTTTGAATTCTAAACATAGGTTTCTGCAGCGGTCCGCGGTGCCCAGCCGTCGACTTGAGTGTACCCTGATAGAAACCTATGTTTAGAATTCTAAAACGCATGCTAGTTAAGATCACAGGGAGCTTCTGGGATCGCGAGAAATGCAAACGGCTGAAGTATAAGGTAGACTCAATGAGAAGTACACATGTTTGCAAACCTACCTAAAGATACAACCAATAATTCCGATTAGAGCGATAATGTGGAGAATATTGATCTTGTGTTGAGCCCAATGAGCCTTGCATCTAAAAATAGAGCAAGGGTGTTCCTTTAGTGATATCGCTTCGACTCACGCTGAAAATGGCGGACGTGAATCAACAAACTGAGGATATAATGACGTGCCTGTCAATCAATATTGGTGGGCGGGGGGACCGCTCTCCTACGTAAAGTTGCGGTCGGTCTGAAAACAGCTCCAATTGGTCCACCGTTTTTTATGTTGTTAAATTGAAAAAAAAAAGCACTGGGTGTGCTTATATCACCCCAATATGACGGTCTATACACCATACATGCACATATGGCTGTCCAAACAGCTTGAAAAGTAGATTTTTTTTACCATAGGTGCCCTTTAATGTATTTATGGTAAGAAGATTTCCAAGCGTCTTCATAAAACATGATCTTTAGTGAATATTCTTTATCATTTTGACCCATAACTAGTGCCAGACAGAATCTGCGGACGTTTTTTGCTATTTCTGCAGAGAATTTTGGTAAAAATCTGCAGATTTCTGCGGAATTATTTTGGGAGTATCATAACTAAAACCTTAATATCTGAAATAAAAATAATATCTTTTTAACTTTTATTTAATGTTTACAATGCAAATCCAATTAGATTCACTTTATTTGGTAAACAAAGTCTCTCATATAATATCTCTACTAAAAGACAGAAAATATTACTGTACAAACTGCACTGTACATAAATCAGATGAACATTTTCATATTAGTCAATAATAATACTGTAATTAATTTAAAAACTCAATACATTTAGATTTACACACATTTACTCAAGTAAATAAACAGAACTAATGATGGGCAAAAATCTGCAGAATTCTGCGCGCACAGATTCCGTGTGAGCCTACCCATAACATGTGTTTTGGCTGTTCAATAGCAACATATTTATCAAATCACATGTGAAATAAAACCAATTGAGAGATTGAGATGAGATAGATGTTATTTACACTAAGTACAAAAGCAATACTTTTAGCAATATTTACCTTATATTAAACAGCATTTTGGATCAGTTTATATTGCGTTTAAATGTGCTATAGAAATAAATGTTGTAGTTATATTTTATTTCAGTCGATATTTATTTCACTTCACTCACCAGAAATGATTTGCTTTCGCTAACACTAAAACACTGATGAACACTTACACTGTAGGAAGTCGTCTCTGGTTTTGGGGTCTGGAATCGTCATGTTCTTCTTTGCCGCCATAATGGCAAAAACCGTCGTCTTTATGCCCACATTATCTGTGATTTTTAAAAGGAGTTGTAAATGACACAGAAATGTGATGTTGCTGCATGCTTCAATATAGTAAATCCCAATATTATTCATCCGCAGGCCAATTCTGACTGTTTTTGGTCAAATATAAATAGCTGAGAAATAATTTTTTTCACAATGAGGCCTCTTGTACATCATCTTATTATCTTTTGGTAGATACCCATGTCATTTCCAGTAAAAGAAATACTTGCTGGCTGAATAAAAGTAACTTCCCAGCAGTATGATTAATTTTGGACTTGACTGTATATGCAGATTTATGTATTGAGATGCTAGTTGTTGCGTAGACTGACCATTTTTACAGGTGTCTTTGAGTTTGTTGGTGTACGAGCTCTGCAGATTTTCACACATTTTATTCGTGGAGCGAACGATCACATGACTGAACGCCTGCAGTCGATCCATCAGGCCGATATAAACCCCAGGCAAAGACACGTCCACTGCTTCCTTCTTCCATTCTGAATACTCCTGGAAAACACAATGTTGGTATCGTTAGTACTGAAAAAAGCTAAAATGTTATTAGAGATCATTTGGGTTTAGAACCTTTTAGGGCTCTATTTTAATGATCTAAGCGCAAAGTCTAAAGCTCATGGCACAAAAGCACTTAGGGCATGTCTGAATCCACTTTTGCTATTTTAAGGATGGAAAAATATGGTCTGGCGCATGGTCTAACAGGGTTGTGCTTATGAGTTATGGGTGTGTTTTGAGCATAACCTGCAATAAACCAATCAGAGGCTCATCTCCCGTTCCCTTTTAGAGTCAGTAGTATCGCACCATGGCGCATTTGCTATTTACATGATAAGTGTAAAAACTGAACACTTCACTCGTGGAAAACAGAGCATCTGCAGCACGAGGAAAAAGAACCAGCCTCCTCCATTCAGCCTCTTTACTTTACTTTTACTCTTTACTCCTTTACTTTGGTGGAGTAAGGCAACGGTGGAAACTCACTCCACTGGACACATCCATTAGCCCACATGTTTAATTTCCTTTGTTAAGCACACAGATTTGTTTCAAAACTATTTCTAAATTCAGTTCTAATTTCCAGCAAACGAATAAATGATCAATAATAATGAAGTGTGCTCAAATCCAAACACACGTCCTGTTCTTATGCCCCATATGGTGAGGCAGACGTCTTCAAAACTAAACAGTTGGATAAATCCAAACTTGTTTATATTAAAACAAATATAAAAATGCATATAATAAATAATACTGCTAATAATAACAACATTATAAAAATGCTGATTGTCTTGAATAAACTGAAAAAAGCCCCCCGAGATGAAGGCATGAAGGCAGTGGTGTTTATATTTATGTAGAAAATAATATATTTTTATTATTTTAATCCTTTAATTGTTTTCATATGTAAAGATATTTGTGTTTTGATGTACATCTTGTGTGTATAAAGCAATGTGTAAGTGTTTTGGATCTGCATAGGCGCATAACGAACACGCTCTGCACTGGACTTTAGCGCAGCTTTTAGTTGGTCAATGGCGCAATCTAATTTAGTTCTTCAAAATAGCAACGCACCAACAATGCGCCGTAACACAACTTCTTTTCAGACCAGCACACCCATCAGTCCACAAAGTGGCGCAAATGGATTTGCTATTTAAACAACATGGAGCAAAACGTGAAAATGAAACCTGCGCCTGTATGAAAATCGCAACAAATCACATCCTATGTGCCTGATGCGCTAGGTGTATGATAGGGCCTATAGTATGTACTGTTTTATTATTATTATATTATGGAACAGTACAATTTTAAGGTGTTTAATGAAGTATTTTATGATAATATTCTGAATTATCCTTAATTTTATTCATTCATTCATTTTCTATTTGGCTTAGTCCCTTTATTAATATGGGGTCGCCACAGCAGAATGAACCGCCAACTTATCCAGCAAGTTTTACACAGCGGATGCCCTTCCAGCTGAAACCCATCACTGGGTGGTTTCACACAAACACACACACACACAAACACACACACACTGGCCAATTTAGTTTATTCAATTCACCTGCTCCAACCGGAGCACCCGGAGGAAACCAACACGAACACGAGGAGAACATGCAAACTCCACACAGAAATGCCAACTGACCCAGTCGGGGCCTGTAAAAATTTGGGATTAGATATCATTGTTATGCCGATGACACACAAATCTACATTACCACTTCTCCCAATTCATCGGCATCAATGTCATCGCTTAACGCTTGCTTAACTGAAATTAAAGCTTGGATTCAACATAATTACCTTAAACTGAATAGTTCGAAAACTAGTTTGATTTTATTGGTTGGCACTCCTTCTAACATTAAGAGGTGTAGTGAATTTGAGTTAATGGTTGATGGGTCTGTCTCATCACCATCTCCGTAGGTGCGTAATCTTGGTGTTCTCCTTGACTCTCAGCTTAGTCTGAAGCCTCATTTTAAACATGTAACTAAAACGGCCTTTTATCATCTTCGTAATATAGCCCGCTTGCATCCTTTTCTCTCGAGGCCTGATGCTGAAAGACTCGTCCATGCTTTTATCACATCTTGGACTTTTGCAATTCTCTGTTCGGAGAGTTACCAGCAAATTCTCTCAAGATTTTACAATACATTCAAAATTCTGCTGCACTTGTGTTGACACATACATCGTCTCGGTCGCACATCACTCCCATACTCCAACAGCTTCACTGGCTGCCCGTCAAGTCTCGTATTGATTTTAAAACATTGATTTTAACATAAAAATCGGTTCATGGTTCAGCTCCAGGTTACATTTGTGACCTGATATCCATTTCCTCTATCTCTCGCTGTCTACGCTCTGCCTCAAGTACTACGCTGTTTCAGCCTCGCTGCAAACTCAGCACCATGGGAGGTAGGGTGTTCTCTTTCTGTGCTCCCAAACTGTGGAATGCTCCTCCCACTGACATTAGGAATGCCGGTTCATTGGACGCTTTTAAAAAGCTACTTAAAACTCATCTGTTTAGGACTGTTTTTAATTTGTGATATCTTTTATTCTTACTGTGTTTATTATTGTATGTTTTTAATTGTTTACTGTGCTTTGTTGTTTTTTACTTTCTTGTAAGCGCTTTGGGTTTTAGAAAAGCTTGTTATAAATAAATATATTATTATTATTATTATTCCCAACAGATAAGATTATAAAAATAAAATATTATAAGAAATACAATTAAATTCTTATTATTTTTTATTTTAGGGTGTTGAAATAAAGTAACTATTTCTCCTTTTACTACTACTAATGTTTTAAAATGTATAAAACTTAAATAATAATATAGTTTTTCATAAAAAAACTAATTAAAAAAAACTAATATTAATAAAAGTTACAATAGCATCCCAGCGACATTACAAAAAACACTGACTTCAACCCAAATGTTTTCCGTCCACCTAACAAAAATACTACCTGTTGTTTTAAATGCCCTTAAAGGAACAGTTCACCCCACAAAATGAAGTGTTGACATCCATAGTATAAATAAAAAATACTAAGGAAGTCAATAGCTTTTCCTTAATTTTTCAAGCATTCTTCAGTATATCCTCCTTTGTGTTTACCAGAAATCCGGTTTGAAACGAGTGGAGGATGAGTAAATTATTTAGATTTTTGGGGTGAACTGTACCTTTAAATGTTTCTGTATTTACCCAACACACATGTGAGGTGAGCTTAGGAGCCACATCAGTACCTGCAGGAAGCGTATGTCGTGTTTGTTCTTGCTGATCTTCTGGACTCTGCTCTGTGTTTTCTTAAGTTCTGCGCAGCGCTGCTCCAGATGCACCCGTATGCCATCTGCCTGCCGCAGCGCCTGCCGCTCCTCCGCCTCCAGCAGCTCACACACATCCCGCTTCACCTGCTCCACTGCGGTCTGCAGGACACTGAACTGCTCCTCAATCACAGCCCGCACCTCCTGCACTGAGCCCTGAAGCACACACAAAATGCTTTATTTTAAATACGGAAATGACACTTTGCAAACACTTCAAGATCCTTAGTATGGAAATATACAGGGTTGCACGATGAAGTTTGAATCTTCATTGATTGCTCATTAAACCTTCACACTCTGCTCTACCTGGTGGAATGTGCAGAGTTCCAGCAGTTCTGCTTAAAATATTGCACTGCACACAACATTATGGGTGACGCAGAGTTCAAAAGAGGACAAATTGTTGGTGTGAGTCTTGCTGCCGCATCTGTGACCAAGACAGCAAGTCTTTTTGTTTATCAAGAGCCGTGGTATCCAGAGTAATGTCAGCAAACCACCATGAAGAAGAACCACGTTCATCAGGATTAACTGTGGACGCAGGAGGAAGCTGTCTGAAAGGGAAGAATTAAACGTGCACCTCAACTCTCCTGTTTGTACCAAAACAGTTGGTCTGGAGCTCCACAGGGTCAATATACATGGCCAAGCTGCTATAGTCAAACCTTTGGTCACTCGTGCCAATTAGGGTTGGGTCGATAGACGATGCAGCAGCAACCCGTTTAGACCAATACGTCTTAGTTTTAAAATGGCAGTCTACACTGGCGTTTCATCTAGTATTTCTAAACAGCCCTCCGTCCACACTATACCGCTGAAAACACACATCACGTGACCACACACGCAGACACACACTCTGTCATGCGCTCTAGCATATGCGCGCATCTGAGCCCCAGCAGTCAGTGGGTGCTTTGAGCACAAAACCCCAGTGAGCAGTGCACGTCAGGCAGTTTATCAAGGATGTACCGCTGGATGGCGTCTCTCTATAGTTGTTAAACATGATATTTAATTAATCTCATCTCTATCTAATGACTCTTCAGTCTTTTGAATATATCAGGTAATGTCAGTACACTGCTTCAATCTTTCACTTCCACGCTTGTACTCAGTAGTTTTAGTGTACACCTCAGATACTGTTGGTTGGTTCCTGTTGGTTGTGCACCTTTGTTACCAACTAAGTGTGTCGACGCCATTATAACGACACGGATCACTCTGCCTATTCATGCCAGAGTCATGCGGAAAAAGTGATTGACGGGTGGTAATTTGTGTGTAACTTATATTTATTTATTTATGATTTGGTTATAGGTAAAATAAAGAGTATGTGGGTCAGGTAGTTGAAACGGTAGGCTACAAATAACTAATTCGTTATGAATTAATTAATTATTCATAAATAAGTAATTCCAGCCTGATCTCACGAGAAAACGTAAGTATTTTACGTTTTGACAGTTTAGTGGCTAATTCGTACGAGTTCAGTCGTACGAAATGGTACGATTTTAAAAAGGAGGCGTGGCACCTAACCCCGCCCCTAAACCCAACCGTCATTGGAGGATGAGCAAATCGTACTAAATTGTACGAATTAGGTCGTACGAATTTGTACGAATTAGCCACAAAAAAAAAAGTTACGAATTGCCGTGAGATTGTGTTGGTAATTCACTATGATGACAGTGCCATCATCCATCGCGATGTTTCACATTAGACATTGTACGATGCCAAATTGGTCGACATCGCCCAACCCTAGTGCCAATGCCAAACAACGGGATCAATGGTGCCAGCAGCAAAAATCCTGGACTGTGGACAATGTGAAACATGTTTTGTTCTCTGTGAAGTCCACTGTTACGGTCTTTCCCACATCTGGGAGAGTTATGGTGTGGAGAATCCCCAAAGAAGACCACCACCCAGAGTTAAGCATGTGGGGGGGACTCAGTGATGGTTTGAGCTGCAATATCATGGCATTCCCTTGGTCCAATACTTATGCTAGATGGACGCATCACTGCCAAGGACTACCTCTGGAGGACCATGTGCATGGCTGTATCCTGAAGGCGGTGCCATGTATCGGTCTAAAAAATGCTATGTTTTACGTAAGGAAATTATACTTTACAATCACTTTAAACTTCTTTTTCAGTATAATTTTTAAGAGATATAAACATTTATAAACATAAATATTTTATTAAAAAAAACAACAATTCTTCAGGTCCAAATGAACATTCATTCATTCACCTATTTTACATTGGCTTAGTGCCTTTATTTATCAGGGGTCTCCACAGCGGAATGGACCGCTAACTATTCCGGCATATGCTTTAAGCAGCGGATGCCCTTCCAGGTGCAACCCAGTACTGGGAAACACCCTCTCACACTTTCACATTCACACACACTCATACACTACAGCCAATTTAGTTCATCAATTCCCCTATAGCGCATGTGTTTGGACTGTGGGGGAAACCGGAGCACCCGGAGGAAACCCACAGCAACACGAGGAGAACATGCAAACTCCACGCAGAACTGCCAACTGACCCAGCTTGAATCTGCGACCTTCTTGCTGTGAGGCAACAGTGCTAACCACTGAGCCACCGTGCAACCCTCAAATGAACATGTGAATGGGAAAATATATACAGATTTTAAATACATCATGAAGGAATAATATATCCAGCATTATGTAAATTGCATGAAAGAGAAACTATTAAAGCACCGGTAAACAACTCTAAAATACTGTCGATCTAAAAATAACGACTGTACAGCAGATCATTTGGTAGGTAAATGATTTTCTGATGAGTTTCCTCAGTACAAATGTATGGATGAAGCATCTTTTATTTAAAAATACCACATTTTACTTGTAAATATGACATGCTTTTGTGCAATATGTGATGTTTTACCTCTATAGACACAGTGTTGACCTGCAGCTTGTTAATGGCGTTTTCTGCAGCCGTCATCGTCTTCAGCATTTCTGTCTGCTTATCCTGAAGCTCTTTCTGTAGACACACACACACACACACACCTTGTTATTTTAAAATGTATAAATGACTGTATAATGTACAGTATAATAAATGTATAAATATGATAATAATCTGTACATTATTATAAATTATTATTAAAATGATTATTATTATGTACACTGTAAAAAAAATCTGTTAATTAAAAGTTTGTTTGTAGATTGATCATTACTGTGATGCATGAAAAGGGAAGCACAACTAGTCATGAGAAGAAAAAAAAAAAAGAGCCACAACAATAATTTACTTTCTGCACTTAATAATTCGGAAAACTGCGGGACATAATGATGAAATCAGCTGATATTTGGCAGCTCCATCAAGGGTTGCATGCTCAATGTGCTGTTATGGCCTGGAAAGCAAATGTTGTCAGGGTTTGGAGAAAATCACTTGGTTACTTTCGTCCCATGTTATTTTTGTCGCCGCTCTCCCCTAAATAATGAGCATTTCTTAGTTTCAGTAGAACTGTCCCTTTAAGGTAATTCTTACACGCTCTTCAGAATTTATCTTTAATAAAAGGTTTTGTTGAATCTGCCCCAGGCCTCAGAGTCTTTGTTCAGTTTTTTCTCTGCATTCCTCCAACAGGTTCAGACAGAAACTTCCTCTCTGGGCTCTGCATATGTTACGCTTCTCCTATGGCTTTGCTAAAGGGAACACCTTGAACAATACAGCTTTTCCAGCAGTTCTGCTTAAAACATTGCCCTGCACACAACATTATGGGTGACGCAGAGTTCAAAAGAGGACAAATTGTTGGTGTGAGTCTTGCTGGCGCATCTGTGACCAAGACAGCAAGTCTTTTTGTTTATCAAGAGCCGTGGTATCCAGAGTAATGTCAGCAATTCACCATGAAGAAGAACCACGTCCAACAGGATTAACTGTGGAGGAGGAAGCTGTCTGAAAGGGAAGAATTAAACGTGCACCTCAACTCTCCTGTTTGTACCAAAACAGTTGGTCTGGAGCTCCACAGGGTCAATATACATGGCCAAGCTGCTGTAGCCAAACCTTTGGTCACTCGTGCCAATTAGGGTTGGGTCGATAGACGATGCAGCAGCAACCCGTTTACACCAATACGTCTTAGTTTTAAAATGGCAGTCCACACTGCCGTTTCATCTAGCATTTGCTAAAGGGAACACCTTGAACAATACAGCTTTTCATACATGCAAAAGCATTGCATTTCCCTCCACCCTGAGCAACAAAGAAAAGCGCTGATCTTCATGTGTGAAAGCTGAACTTTCAGGTGTTTCTACATGTTAAACATATCTGTTAATTAAATGTTTCCCTATATTGTGTGTTTTCTGTTTATTTACGGTTGTGAATTGCATTATGGGATGTTGATCTATGCTCTGTCGAGTTTTGATGTTGAAAATTCAACTCTACAGTTTAATAAAGTGACTATTATTGACATTTTAGTCGTTTAAAATAATATATAAGAAATAATATACAGAGAAATAGGTGTAAAACAACAGTAAATGTACTGGCAGTTTATTGGAAGTTTTTGTAGCATAATCTACAACACCAAGCCAGACTATATAGCACTGAAGACTATTACAAATGTTCATAAATGTCACTTTTTTTTACTTTTCAAGGTTAAGGGTTGTTGGGTGAAACATCAAGGTCTCATAATGCAACTTAAAAGCAGAAATAAGCTGGAAAATTAAAAACATGAATCACAAAATACAGAAAACTGTTAATTTAAGGATATTTTTAGTGTGTGAACCCTGCCCTACATTGTCTCCAGTCAAAACATGCCGAGATCTGCTCATCTGTTTGCAGTACTGCTATGACAAGCTCCACATTTCAAAGGAAAAAGGGCGTATTAACAGTGCAGCGTGTCCTGATATATGAAACTGATGCATGAAACACATTGAATGCTATTATGAACTATTCAACTCATGCAATGAGGCCGAGTCATTTTTAAACAAACATTTACACGCTCACAATATGTCTAAAAATGCATTGTTTTCAGTAAGGAAATGACATGCCTGTAAATTTGCAAAAAAAAAAAGTTTATATTTTCACAAAATGTCTAAAATATGCATTGTTTTTGGTTAGAAAACAAGACGTTGCAAACGCCTTAAGATCCCTAGTATGTAAATATTTTATTATATTTTACTTATGTTAAAAAGATAAACACATTTAAAAGAAAAAGGGTGTATTACCAGTGCAGTCTGTCCTGATATATGGAACTTACATGACTTTAATTCAAGCAATGAGGCCAAGTCATGAAACCATTTTTAAAAAACATTTACATGTTCACTAAATGTGTAAAAAATGTCTTGTTTTCAGTAAGGAAACGACATGCATGTAAATATTTAGCATAACTATTTAAAAAAATATATAATTAAGCCATGAAACCAATTAAAACATACATTTGATATTTTCAAAAAATGTCTAAAAAAAGCCTTGTTTTTAGTAAGAAAACAAGACTTTAAGATCCTTAGTGTGTAAGTATTTTACTTTTTAAATACACTTTTATAAAGGTTAACACATTTCAAAGAAAGAAAGGGTGCATTACCAGTGCAGTCTGTCCTAATATATGAAATGTACATGAAAGTCATTGAATGCTATTATGAACTTCAACTTATGAGGCTGAGTGCATGCCTGAAGGAAGAATTTTCAATTGAAAGCTGAACAAAGAAGCTTTTCAAGGAGATTTTTATTTTTAGTTTGTGGGACAAATTAGACATTCAATGTTTTTATTTAATTCAGGAGAGTGATTGAGATCATCTGATGGAAACTCACCATTAAAAAAAATCTAAAACATTTTTGCAAAACCCTGCTACATCAAACACACACAAGAGGTTTTTTTATTTGGTAACTTCTTTTTTTCTTTTCTATGAGAAAGTAGTTTGCATTCCTTAGCTACAAACACCAGGCGGATGCTCGAGAGACAGAACGTTTAAAAGTAGATTTGTTTGTACGAGTGTGTTAAGGGATTGTTCACCCCAAGTAGGAGAGATAAATATTTAGTGAATGAGGAGGTATTTTATGATAAAAATGTAAATTGCGAATCTAAACTCCAAAGAAACGCAGCGAAGCTACCGTCCGGTGACAGCGACAGTGACGTATGTCCCTCCTTTTAACCAACAAATTCAGAAACATAACATTGAGGCTTCTCTTTGTCAAAGCCACGGCTTTTATTAGCCTACACTTTAAAAAAATAACCATGGATTAAGAGTTTCTTATTTTGCAATTCAGCTGTGTTTAACATTTATGCTTATAATTTGCATTATGGGATGTTGATCTGTTGACTTTTAATGTTGAAAATTCAACTCTACAGTTTAACAAAATGACAACACCACAACTATAGTAATATAAACAACTGACCCAATAATGTAGTTTTCTACAACTACAGTGCATTTTATACTACTATACTAAAGTTGGGCCATTAGCCGCGTTTCCACTAAAGCGAGCGAGCCAGGATGAGCCAGGGCCAGTTATATTTCCACTGTCACTTCCGGGGCCTGATCGGGCCAAAGCGGAGCTTCCTTGGGGCCAGCGGCTGGCCTTTTTCGGCCAGGCGAATATCTTGGGCCAACAAGGGCCAGCTGTGGCTTCGGGGCGGGGTAAAGGGAGAGGCGGAGTCTGGTAATGATGGTGTGCCGCTATCATTACACTACACTACTACATTACACATTTGGGCTGAATGTTTGACGGCGTCTATCAAAACGAGGATGTTATAAAATGCAATTTATACAGAGTTATTACCAGAGAATTTCTGTGGTTTTATATTATGGATGGTGTGCCGGGTCCCTCTGTTAGTGGAGAGACCACTCGATGTACGATGCCAACAGTCGGTCGGCGAGTAGCCTAAACAAATATAATGATTAGAAATACACAGGCCTGTGCGTATACACACATAAAGTAATGCTGTACAGTAACATGTCATTTGTTTGTTTCAGTTGTTCAGTTGCTTCATTTTAATCGTTTCGTGATGATGCGATGGTGTGTTTTATCTGCCTGCCTGATTCCCTGAAGTGGGCGTAGTGTGATGTTTGATTCGGGGGCGTTCTGGGGACGGGGTTTGCGGGGACGCGCTGCAAGCTACTAGCCCGACAGTGGAAATGCGACATGATTTCGGCTTCACTGCTCAACCTCCCGGGCGATTGGCCCGGGCAATTGGCCCGATTAAAGCCCTGGCTTGCACTGGCCTGACAGTGGAAATGTGGCTATTGTAACCTTTAATTTGGCCCACCATCCCATCTGAGAGGAGAATGAGAATGATGGAGAGAGTTGGGGAAAATGCCTTTAACACAGAGTTCAGAGACTGTCATCACCTTTTTCTGTTTGTTTTGTTGCGGTTTTATTATTTCAATTAAATGTTGTAAATGAATCAGTTTTTTAAAATGTAAATACTCGAAAAAAACTAGGCAGATAAGGGATAGCCAGAAGACATCGGCAAGCAAATCAAGGCAAAGACTAGTGAATTTCGGTTATAAATTACTATCCTAGATCATCAGATCCTGCTATCTATGCTTGAGTCACTGGGCGTTGCAGGCACTGTTATTCAATGGTTCAGATCTTACCTCTCGGACAGGTCATTCAGGGTGTCTTGGAGGGGAAAGGTGTCCAACCTACAGCATCGAAACACTGGGGTACCTCAGGGCTCTGTTCTTGGGCAACTTCTCTTCTCCATCCACACGACATCTTTAGGACCAGTCATCCAGAAACATGGATTTTTCTACCACTGCTATGCTGATGATACCCAGCTATACCTCTCTTTTCACCCTGATGATCCCTCGGTTCCAGCTCGCATCTCAGCCTGCCTGTCAGACATTTCTCACTGGATGAAAGATCATCATCTCCAGCTTAACCTCGCGAAAACGGAAATGCTTGAAGTTTCTGCCAACCCGACTCTTCACCATAACTTCTCAATCCAGATGGATGGAGCAACCATTACTGAGTAACGATTGATGACCAACTAAACTTCTCTGACCACATTTCTAGAACTGCTCGATCTTGCAGATTCGCACTCTATAACATCAGAAAGGTCCGACCCTTCCTATCTGAGCATGCAGCTCAACTCATTGTTCAAAGCTCTTGTTCTCTCCAAACTGGATTATTGCAACTCTCTATTAGCCGGGCTTCCAGCTAATTCTATCAAACCTCTTCAGCTGCTTCAGAACGCAGCAGCACGAGTGGTCTTTGATGAACCCAAAAGAGCACATGTCACTCCGCTACTCACCCGTTTGCACTGGCTGCCAGTTGCTGCTCGGATCAAATTCAAAGCTCTGATGTTTGCTTACAAAGCGACCTCTGGCTTTGCTCCTTCGTATCTGCTCTCACTTCTGCAGATGTATGTGCCCTCCAGAAACTTGCGTTCTGTGAATGAACGTCGCCTTGTGATTCCATCCCCAAGAGGGAAGAAATAACTTTCCCGAACTCTCACATTCAATCTGCCCAGTTGGTGGAATGAACTCCCTAACTACATCAGAACAGCAGAGTCACTTGCTGTCTTCAAGAAACGACTAAAAACTCAACTGTTTAGTCTCCACTTTCCCTCCTAATCTGCACATGCCTCTCTGGCTATACCATTAACTGTGCCCTCTTTCTCTCTCTCAAAAAATAAAAAAAACATTACGAATGCTTTGCTTCTTAGACTTTACACACCTGAAACTTGCCTACAGCACTGTTCACTGCTGCTCTTATAGTTGTGTAAATTGCTTCCTTGTCCTCATTTGTAAGTCGCTTTGGATAAAAGCGTCTGCTAAATGTCTAAATGTAAATTAGATTGATTTGTTTTAACTGTAATAAGTTCATTATAAAATGTAAAAACTACTGTATTAATTAATATAAAACGCTGTATTAGTTAAAATAAAGCATTTTTAAACATTATTAACTAAATTAGGAAATTACCCATTGCAACTACATTTACCCTCAGTCCACTAGCCTCGAACAAGTTTGGTTTTGGCTCTTCGTAAGAATAAAAGTTTGGGCACCCCTGGACTAAAGTATACTATGGTATTTACTACAATTTTCAGTTAATACTGCAGTATGCTGGAGCATTCATTACCAAAACGAGTTGCAAATATTAGAATATTAACAGTATAAACACTTTACTATGATAAAACACTGTGGAGTCTGATTTTACAGTATATGTGCTGGTTGTTTATTGTGTAATGGCTTTTAATTCTCTTTTTTGACACAATCTACATTGTAAAAGCACTATAGAAATAAAAGATGACTTGACTATTAATAGCTACACTGTAAAAAGTATCAGTAAATTAGCAGTTTTCTGTATTTTGTGATTCACGTTTTTTATTTCCCCCCATTTATTTCTGCTTTTGAATTGCATTGTGAGAGCTTGATCTCTCCTCTAACAACTTTTAACCTTGAAAAGTTAGAAAATTTGACTTTTATGAACATTTTTAATAGTTTACAGTGCTATATTGTCTGGTATGGTGTTGTATATTACGCTACAAAAACTGCCAGTTTTATTTTACACTTATTACTACATTTTCTGACTCACTTCTCTAGATATTATTTCTTATACATTATTTCAAACTACTAAAATGTCAATAAAAGTCACTTTGTTAATCTGCAAAGTTGAATTTTCAACATCAAAAGTCAATAAAGCAGAGATCAACATCCCATAATGCAATTCACAACCGTAAATAAACACTTGTGAATCATTAAATACAGAAACCGTTATTAACAGGTATTTTTTTCAGTGTACACTATGTGAAGTACTACAGTATATATCAAATGCTGACACTGAAACATTGAGTCTCATTGGAATTTAAATAATCATGTCAATGCAGTTTAATAATAAGCCTTCATCAGAGTATGCAAATCAATGTCATGAGTTCACAGCTGTGGTTAAACTGAAACTGTGAATGAAATGTGTGTCACTGTTAATGACATCTGGGATGTTTCTGTAAGGGAAACTGGACTGGACAGTTAGTTGTGTCTGGCAAAGCTGTTTGGTATTATGAATGTTGTGTAATTTCATCCCGTCAGACATCTAAAGAGTCGCGGACACACCCTGCTCCGAACAAAAGAACAATAACATTACACTGCTAACAAGAGCACACACACACACACATATACACATACACATACACACACATATGGACTACATCAATCTGTGTTTACAGTAAAACAGCTTCCGATGTCCCCTAGTTAAGGTCATTATTGGATCAGTTTAATCAGTAATGCGACCTGTCATAAGGTCAAACAAATTTTTTTCTCTCGCATTTGACCTTTAAGCTTGAAAGTCATGACTTTATTAGGCCTGTCGTGATAAGGAATTTTAGTTGTGCGATTGATTGTCACAGAAAGTGTTGCGATTAGCGATACTTTTGTAATTTTGAGATCATTTCATGCCACTGATTATATAATCATTATACACGGTGGGCCATTTATATGGATACACCTTAATAAAATGGGAATGGTTGGTGATATTGACGTCCTGTTTGCGGCACATTAGTATATGTGAGGGGGCTAATGAAAGAATAAAGTTACGTTAAAACCAAGCACACCATTGTTTTTCTTGAGAAATTCCCAATAAGTTTGATGTGTCACATGACCCTCTTCCTATTGAAAATGCAAAAGTTGGATCAAAGATGGCCGACTTCAAAATGGCCACCACGGTCACCACCCATCTTGAAAAGTTTGCCCCCTCACATATAGTTACCCCCTCACCTATACGAATGTGCCACAAAATATAAATGGCCCACCCTGTATAACAGTGATAAAATAATGCAAATTGCCATAAGTGAAGTTTATTTATAAACTAATTGAGCGGATCACGTGCCCCAGTAAAAATCACCAGTGACCCAGTAAATGCTTTGAGATACGATTTACTTTATATGCAAGTGTATTTATTAAGAGTGGTAATCCAAGAATAAAGACGTTATTCTCTATGTGCAACCGAACTAACGCTGATGAAAGCATGTAGTGTAATCAAAAAGTGAACTGAGCATGTGCGCAGAAAAAAAACACACACAAAAAAAACATACCCACGCGCCTCACGCACCGCTCTGCTACCGGTGTAAGTCCCGGTACATGCAGGCCGAAAAAATAGCCGGCGTAACAGTCTTTTATACGCAGGTGTCGGCACGCAGTGAGTTTTGCAAGACGACAAAACAAAGTTTAAATAATGTGATGGTGATTTTTGTATGAAGCAAAAAGGAGGGATGATGAGTCAGGGAGGTAAGACTTAATAAACCTAATTCTCGGCCATGAGTCGGGTCTAAGACAACACACAACTGATAATATAGAGTAATAGAGCAATAGAATTGACTATAGAATTTCATTGTATTAATATTTATGCAAAAGATTTCTTAAATTATCTTAGCATCACTCCAGTTGTGTCTTTAGATTGTTTCCCCAATTACATTTAGGATTAATTTCTGTTATTTATTTAGAATAATAATTGTATAATAAGAATAATACTGTTTTATATATATATATATATATATATATATATATATATATATATATATATATATATATACACACACATATACACACATATATACACATATATACACACATATATACACATACATACACACATATATATACACATACATACACACATACATATATATATATACATATATATATATATATATATATATATATATATATATATATATATATATATATATATATATATACATACATACATACATACATACATACATACATACATACATACATACATACATACATACATACATACATACATACATACATACATACATACATACATACATACATACATACATATATATATATATATATAAAATAATAATAATAAACATAAATATATATATCAAATGTTATATAAAATATTATAATTTACTTATTATTTATTTTTTGGAGGGGGAGCTGTGCCCCAGTGGAGCTTTATGTCTAGCAACACCCCTGGGTCCCTGTCTGTTCTCAAGACGGAAGCTCCTGCAGGTTCTGAGTAACTGAATGTGAGTGAATGTTGACAGTAGTCTTCATTTCTTAATAATCTTGCGTTTCCAGTTTTTAAACCAGATGCCAACAGTGAACACTCATGCTGGCTGCTTTTAAACATGACATGAATAAAAGCACCATTATTTGTTTAACATGCTAATATGCCAGAGAATATAAGGCAGACTTAAAGGAATGTTGAAAGCATGTTAAAGATACACTTAAACACCACTTCAGCTGTTGCATCATAATGAAAACACGACACGTGGCACATTAAATACGGCCACATTGAGTAACTAGTCTTTAACTGAATAGCATGCATGCTTGTCTGTTTCCTAAACCATGTGTGTGCGTGTGTGAGTGTGTGTTTCAGTGAGTGTGTCATATCTTGTCATGTGAATCACATGCTTTAGTGAAGTGTTTGCATTCTTGAAGAGACGTCATAAGCTGACGTTCATAACCAGAAGAGGGAAAACAAAAAGCGTTTCAGATTACACACACACACACACACTGTAAAAAGTATATAAAACAAGTCATGCACTCGAGAAATTACTTGGCGCTTCTTCAAAACCTACTTATTTAAAATGGGTCAGCTGGGTCAGTTGGCATTTCTGTGTGGAGTTTGCATGTTCTCCCCGTGTTGGTGTGGGTTTCATCCGGGTGCACCGGTGTCCCCCACAGTCTAAACACATGCGCTATAGGGGAATTGAATAAAGTAAATTGGCCATAGTGTATAAGTGTGTGTGTGAGAATGTGAGAGTGTATGGGTGTTTCCCAGTACTGGGTTGCAGCTGGAAGGGCAACCGCTGCATAAAACATATGCTGGAATAGTTGGTGGTTCACTCTGCGGTGGCGACCCCTGATAAATAAGGGACTATGCCGAAGGTAAATGAATGAATGAAGCGAACTTAATCGATTTGTCTTGGGACAGCATGTAGGAATTGTGTGAAACCCTGCATTTTGTTTTACAGTGTGACAGGAAAATGTTTATAAGTTGCTTTAGCTTATTCTAATAAGTCAATCAAGTAAAATATTAACTTAATATTGTTCATCAGTTTGATTGATGCGAGTTGACATGACTAGAAAAAGTTCATTTGATTCAACTCAAATTTAAAACAGCAAGATTTTTGTAAAGTGTAACACATTGTACTGTATAGTTCAAGTTCAAGTTTAAATTGTTTATTGGCATGACACTTAATACAGTATTGACAAAGCATTTTAAAATTAATTAAATTTTTTTTAAATAATTTAACATCCTCAAAAAAATAAATAAATAAAATAAAAATAAAAATAAAAATAAAAATAAAAATAAAAATAAAATAAAATAAAATAAAATAAAATAAAATAAAATAAAATAAAATAAAATAATAATACAGTAGATAAAAAATAAATGACAAAAAAAATCAGATAATACATTTGATAGTAATAATAATACACAAAAAGAGTTTAGACTAATTAAATAAGCTACATGAATCTACATTAACCATTTCTTATGGTGTGTAAGGTGTTTACATATTTTGCAGCTAGTCTAGATGTCAATTCATCCTCTCCGAGTATATGGTAAAGTTTTTCTGAGTCATTTAAATTAAAAAAATGAATTAATCAATGTTTTCAATTGGGGGAAAATATTTCTCTGGTTATGGTGTATTTGGGGCAGAACAGAAGGAAGTGTGCTTTATCCTCTATTTGATTTGCGTCACACTGTTTAGATATTCTCTGTTCTTTAGGAGTCCAGGATTTCTTATGTCTGCCCTTCTCTATTTCTAGGTCACGATCACAGAGGCGATATTTAGAAAGAACGTGTTTGAAAAGAACGTGTTAATGATAAATAATTTGCCAACTGTGTATTTCCGTTTAGGATCGAATAACACTGAAGCAGGGGCGTAGCAACTGGGGGGGATACGTCTCCCTCACTTTTAGAGACAGAACATTTAGAAACAGGTGATTAATAATTATATGAACATATGATCTCATACAGCCGCCCTCCCCACTTTTAAAATGTCCGCTACACCCCTGCACTGAAGTTTGGATTGGAGGTTGAATTCAGTTTTTAGTTTTTCATCATAATTATATTTTAATGTTTTGTCAATTTGTTTGTAAAGGTTTTGTTTGGTATAAACATATTATAAATAAATATATTAATTATATATTATTATTATTATAATATATATATATATATATATATATATATATATATATATATATATATATATATATATATATATATATATATATATATATATATATATATATATATATATATATATATATATATATATATATTTACTCTGTATAAATATACATCTATACTATACAAACTAATTAAACACTGGAATATTAAACTCATTTATGTTGTATAACCTGAAAAGCAGAAATTGGTCAAATGATTTTAATTAGTTAAATCAGTGAAACCAGCAGGTATATCCATGACGTACTGAGATTTATTTTACAGTACACAGCGAGAGCTTTTAGTTTAATTACTTCATTTCATATTTTCATTATTCATTTCCTTAAACAGTGAGAGTAATTAGCACTGTCTGATCCATCTTTAGCAGGTTATTCTAGACTAATTGTGCTTTAGGGTGTAGTCAGTGTAGATTCGGCCCTGCGGCTTTTCATTCACTCCTTCAAAATTCATAAAAAAACAAAACAAAGGAAAAACAAAAGAGGCATGATATGACATAAGAAATTCAGGACAACTTATTTTATCAAATTAATCAGGTAACCTAATTAAAAATGTTTTTCATTTTGACTGATGAAGGCAGAGATTATAACAGAAAGTAAAGTTAAGACTAGTAAAGTTAATTTGATTGAACCAAAAAATGCAGCAAGATTTATTTTACAGTGCAGTGAGCAATGACAGAATGAGCAATGACAGAATTCAGATATTATTGGGCTAGCTTGACTATTCATTGGACTAGTCTTCATTGGACTAGTGTAAGAGGCTAAATTATCATATGCTTTTGTTTATATGACAAAACATGTATTTTTGACTCAAGAAGGTCCATACTGACTCCAAAGGCAGATACTGATAAGATCAGGGCCTGGTGTGTGGACTTTTGGGGTTTTACGATGTGGTCACATGTTGATTGGTCAGTTTGAATGTCTCAGCATTTGGGCTTTAGTCACATGGTCAAGAAAGATACAAAATAGGTGGTAAAACGCTGCTCTGCCTCTTTTCCAGGCCTCTCTTTTTTGTCTCCGCGCTTTCCTGCTCTGCTCCTCACCTCCTGTGTAGTCTACCATCTCTGACTTTACTGCAATCAGGTTAACTTCTGGGCCTGCTCTCTTTGTCTCTCTCTCCCTCCCCCTGTGTCTCTCCTTCTACCTCTGGTAACTTTAATTTTACATGTAAGCTGGGTACAATTTATATCATATGTTTTATCATTTCATATTTGATCATTTTATACAGTTATTTTGTAATTATTTCAGTTGTAACCATAGAGAATTATTGTCATTAAATCATCTCATTATCAAGTATTTGTGAATTACTTTTGATTTAACATCAACACTTAGATGCTCCATATTGCAATACAATACAATCACATAATATCAACGCTCTCCAACATTTATAGCTATTAATACTGACCTTATTTCTGTTTTTTGGTATGATATTGCAGAATGGTTTGACTAGAATGCACAGTTTTTTACCATCAATACTGATAGCTTTTTAGTCATTCGGCAGAACTACAGTTTGAACCGCTGTGGGTAAAACCCATTCTTACACTAGTTTAATAGGACATTGGTCTAGTTAAATTGACCATTGGACTAGTTTTGATTGGTCATAGGGCTAGTGTATTTGGCCATTAAGCTGCAGTCACACTTGACTTTTCCTCCCATAGACTTCCATTCATACGCACGCGAATGCATCAGACCGGAAACGCGGGGTCATGCGTTATGTTTCGCTGTTCGCTGCAGTGCAAAGTTCAAGCTTGGTGAACTCTCACCTGCGAAACCGCATCACTTGACTGCGTGAGACCAATCGAGGATCAAAACAGGACCTCTCTGGACAGAAATTTAAAACATGGAGCGATCGCTCGCTTTTTTAATGTCTAATCATCTTGTTTAATCCCGCCCCTTTTCGTAGCGCAGTACGACACAATTTCGCACACACAAAGCCCAGTGTGACTATAGCTTTAGTCTAGTTTTGATTGGACATTGGGCTAGTGTAATTGGCCATTGGACTAGTTGTAATTGGATACTGGACAAGTTTAATTTGGCCATTGGACTAGATTTAATTGGTTATTGGGCTAGTTTTATTGGACATTGGTCTAGTTTAATTGGCCATTAGACTAGTTTTGATTGTTTGATTGGTCATAGGGCTAATGTACTTGGCCATTAGGCTAGTTTTGATTGGTCTTTGGGCTAGTGTAATTGGCCATTGGACTAGTTTTAATTGGACACTGGACTTTGGGCTAGTGTAATTGGCCATTGGACTAGTTTTAATTGGACACTGGACTAGATTTGATTGGCCTTTGGGCTAGTTTGATTGGCCATTGGATTAGTTTTGATTGGCCATTGGACTAGTTATGATTGGAGACTGGACAAGTTTAATTTGGCCATTGGACTATATTTGATTGGTCATTGGACCTATTGTAATTGGCCATTAGACTAGTTTAATTGTTCACTGGAGTAGTTTGATTGGCCATTGGACTAGTTTAATTGGCCATTGGACTAGTTTTGATTGGTCATTGGGCTAGTTTAATTGTTCATTGGACTAGTTCACTTGTTCATTGGACTAGATTTGATTGGCCATTGGATTAGTTTTGACTGTTCAATGTACTAGTTTTAATTGGCCATTGGACTAGATTTGATTGGCTATTGGAGTAGTCTGATTGGCCACTGGACTAGTTTAATTGGCCATTGGACTAGTTTTGATAGGGCTTGATAAATTGGCCATTGGACTACTTGTAATTGGCCATTGGACTAGTTTTGATTGGGCTTGATCAACTGGCCATTGGACTAGTTTAACTGTTCATTTGACTAGTTTAATTGGCCATTGGGCTAGTTTTCATTGGCCATTGGACTAGTTTTGATTGGTCATTGGGCTTGATCAATTAGCCATTGGACTAGTTTAACTGTTCATTTGACTAGTTTAATTGGCCATTGTACGAATCTTGATTGGAAATTGGCCTAGTGTAATTGGTCATTGGTCTCACGTGGGTGCAACAATTAACAGATAACATCAATCATCCTCCAGTTCCGAAGAAACATGCAACTCATTCCAGAATTGCAGAAAAATGTAAGGCATTTTCCTTGGAATGAATGGAATGACACATTAAATGGACAGTTCACAATAAAACTGAATCTATTATTAATATGAAATAATGCCAAACGCTTAAATGTGATTGCCCAGAAGCTATTAGACAAGCAAAAGTATTGTGTTTTAGTAAGAAACAAAAGGAGAAAATTAAATGAGTTTTCCATTAAAACAAGGAAAATAATCTGCCAATGGGGTAAGCAAAATAATCTTGTTTTTCCTTTTGATTTAAGATTATTTTGGTTGTCACATTGGTGGATTATTTTGCTTGTTTTTAAGTAAAAACTAATTTTATTTTGGAGTATTTTCCCTTAAAATAAAACAATATTTTATTTGTCTAGAAAACATGCTATTTTGTCCATTTCCACAGTCAAAAGGTAACAAAAAGCAAACCGTACTGTACCACTTTATAGGTACCCTTTCCGAAGGGTACAAGCACAACAGAACAGTAGCCAAGTAAAAAAAAAAAAAGAGTGAGTAAGGAAAGCAAACTTCCATGTTTACCTCTGTTTTCCATGTTTTACTATAGTATTACGGCTAGTTCTTTCAGCCAGATTTGCAGTTTAATAGACATTATAAGGTTGTTTCTATTTTGATAAATCCTGGAGATAATGTGAATAGCAATAATATTTCACATTTCCCTACTGCATTTTTATTAAAATAGTCTCAGGTCACTGTTATTTTACCAGGAATGAAGCACAGTGAGATTAAAATGAAAAGTGAAAATCTCTTTGACAAGAGCATCCTGCCCTGGCACAGTACTAAGCTCATGTGGGTTTTACAGATAACATCAATCATCCTCCAGTTCAGAAGAAACATACAACTCATTCCAGAAACATTTAAGGCATTTTCCATTCGTTTTCTTTGGAATGACACATTTAATGTACAAATACAGTAAACTGAATCAATTATTTGATTGCACGGAAACATTCTAGACAAGCTAAAGATATTGTTTTAAGAAATAATATGACAACAATGAGTGAGATTTTCCTTAAAGGGCACCTATGGTGAAAAATCTACTTTTCAAGCTGTTTGGACAGCCATATGTGCATGTATGGTGTATAGACCGTCATATTGGGCTGATATAAACACACTCAGTGCTTTTTTTTCAATTTAACAACATAAAAACGGTGGACCAATTGGAGCGGTTTTCAAACCGACCGCAACTTTACGTAGGAGAGCGGTCCCCCCGCCCACCAATATTGATTGACAGGCGCATCATATCCTCAGTTTGTTGATTCACGTCCGCCATTTTCAGCGTGAGTCGAAGCAATATCACTAAAGGAACACGCTAGCTCTATTTTTAGATGCAAGGCTCATTGGGCTCAACACAAGATCAATATTCTCCACATTATCGCTCTAATCGGAATTATTGGTTGTATCTTTAGGTAGGTTTGCAAACATGTGTACTTCTCATTGAGTCTACCTTATACTTCAGCCGTTTGCATTTCTCGTGATCCCAGAAGCTCCCTGTGATCTTAACTAGCATGCGTTTTAGAATTCTAAACATCGGTTTCTATCAGGGTACACTCAAGTCGACGGCTGGGCACCACGGACCGCTGCAGAAACCTATGTTTAGGATTTAAAAATGCGTGGCGCGACGATTCGGGACACTTCATGTTTCTGGTGCGCCACAGAGAGTGTCTGGTGTGCCGTGTCGCGGCTTCGAGCGACGCATCCGGTGCCTCAGTCAAAGTTAATTCAGTGTGCGTGGTTATTAGTTTCTGTGTACAAGCTCGGCACTTGAAACTAGCTCACAGTTGGCTGTAAAACTGTACAAAGACACAAATGATTTTGTACTCTCTGCTTGGTCTGTGTCAGAGTCGTACATGTACGACTGAATGGTGATCCTCTCACTCCTTCTCCTCTGAGTCTGCCAGACTCTGTTGACTCTGGGTGAGCTCATGGCTCCGCCCCCTTGTTACGTTGGCAGGAAGCCGAAACTAATTTACATGTGAAGCAACACACCCCTAAATCAGCGAGCTGTGGACACGCCCCCAACATGACACTTTTTAACACATTATAATAAAACAATCTGAATTGTGTTTTAAACTGAACCTAAACTGGCACACTCAGAAGAACCATAATATTAATATTACATCAGAAAAAAGAGGTAAACTATGTGCCCTTTAACACAAGCTAAATAATCTGCCAGTGGGGTCAGGAAAATAATCTTGTTTTTCCTTTTGACATAAGGTTATTTTACTTACCCCATATGCAGATTATTAAGCTTGTTTTAAGGAAAAACTCACTTCATTTTGTCATATTATTTTCTAAAACAATACAATATTTTTGCTTGTCTTGGTTTATGAATATTTAGATATTTGGACTAGAAACAATACAAAAAAGTAAGGCAAGAATAAGGACAAATGGACAATACAGAATTCTAAGACTACTAGGCATGGGATGATAAGCGATTTCAAGGTTTACCGTGGCTTGGAAAAGTTACAGTTTTAAAAATGCTAATATTTTCTGTTTTATTGTTCCTGCGGTATATAAAGTTGTTTTATATGTTGACTAAACCAACATTAATTAACTGAAATAATTCCAAGTCTACCCAATTAAAAAAAGAGTGAGTGAGGAAAGCAAACTCCTCATGTGATTTACCTCTATATTCCTCCGTGCCTCGGCTATGGGCAGGGCTTGGTGTCCGATGTGCTCCTCTGTGACGCAGGCTGGGCAGAGGCAGCACATGCAGCAGTATAGCTCCAGCGGGCAGCGGTGAGCCTCGCAGGTCCGCCTCTCAATGTCCCGCAGAGGATCCACTAACCTGTGGCTCTGGAACTTGGCGTTCTCCAGGTGTGGCCTCAGGTGAGACTCGCAGTATGATACCAGACAGGTGAGGCAAGACTTTTTAGCTCTGCATGGCTTATCAATGCAGGAGTCACAAGTGACCACATCTGGACCCAAAACCTCCTCCTCCTCCTTATCTTCATCATGTTTCTGAGGATCTTTAGACTCCTGGAGAATGAGGTAAAGTTGAAAAGTATTGCAAATAGGGAAATCATATTAGCAGCCAAAGACTATCAAAGTACAACATTGTTCATAGACAATTAAATAGTGCTAATGTTGTTTTGAATTGAATTGAATTTTATTTGACAGATTTTAGGAAAGCTGTACAAAAATACAAGTATCCCATACATTTTGAAATAAAAACTGTCAAGGATAAAAACACAATAAAGCCGGTGGCTTGTTTGCATTGCGCTCCTCGTTGTTAAATAAATCAACGTATGGCTTCAAAATACAGATGATGCATAAAACAAACAGTTATAAACCTTAAGTTATTCTTGCATGAGATTTAAGACTGAATATTGAATGTAGCATGGTAAAAAAAGTACACTGTCACAAGTTATCACTGAATGAATGAGCGAATATAAAACCAATTTTACCTCAATACTGAGGTACAGTTGTTTTTATAATTGCACATTCAGACTTTCTCTTCAATAATAGTTTCAGAAAAGTATTCCTTGCCTATTCTAAATAGGGAAATCATATTAGGAGCCAATAACTATCAAAGCACAACATTGTTCACAGTCGATTAAATAGTGCTAATGTTGTTTTGAAGTCATTCTTACATTAGATTTCAGACCGAATATTCAAAGTAATGTGGTAAACAATATAGGAAGTGTGTCACAAGTTGTTACTAAATAAATGTGAGAAAGTTAAACCAATTTTACCTCAATTTTGAGGTAGAGTTGTTTTTATATTCGCACACTCAGACTTTCTTTTCAATAATAGTTTCAGAAAAGTATTCCTTACATATTCTAAATAGGGAAATCATATTAGCAGCCAATAACTATCAAAGCACAACATTGTTCACAGTCAATTTAATAGTGCTAATGTTGTTTTGAAGTCATTCTTACATTAGATTTCAGACTGAATATTCAAAGTAGAGGGATAAACAACATGGGGACCAATCCAAGGGACCCCAAACTCACACACAACAATAATCAGCTACTTTAAATTTTACGAATACGGTCTTCACTCGAAAAATAATCTTTGCTGCTTGTTTAAAGTACTTATTTAAAACGAGCTGAATCAACACATTTCCTGAGTTTTTTTTTGAACAACTTAAATTTAAGTGGATTGAACATAAAAACTATTAAGTTAACAATCAAGTTAACTTAATCAGATTGTGTTGGGACAACATGAAAAAATTTTGTGGGACCCACGACCCAGCATTTTTTGCAGTGTTGTTAAAAACGTTTTACATACACTCACATACCTTAAGGATTGGAAAACAAGCTTTGAAATTAGTCAAATACAAAAAGTGCACACTAGTTAAACATTGATGAAATGTTGAGGTAAAGTTGAGTAAAAGTTTATTATATACACTCGCATATTCAGACTTTCTCCGCAATAATATTTTCAGAAAAGTATTGCCAATTCTAAATAGAAAAATCATACTAGCAGCCAAAGACTCTCAAAGTACAACACTGTTCACAGTCGATAAAATAGTACTAATGTTGTTTTGAAGTCATTCTTACATGAGATTTCAGACTGAATATTCAAAGTAGTGTGGTAAACAATATAGGAAGTTGTTACTAATTGAATGCGAGAAAATTAAACCAATTTTACCTTAATTTTGAGGTACAGTTGGTTTTATATTCGCACATTCAGACTTGCCTATTCTAAATAGGGAAATCATATTAGGAGCCAATAACTATCAAAGCACAACATTGTTCACAGTCAATTAAATAGTGCTAATGTTGTTTTGAAGTCATTCTTACATTAGATTTCAGACCGAATATTTAAAGTAGAGGGATAAACAATATAGGGACCAACCCCAAGGGACCCCAAACTCACACACAATAATAATCAGCTACTTTATATTTTACGAATACGGTCTTCACTCGAAGAGAAATCTTTGCTTCTTGTTTAAAGTACTTATTTAAAACGAGCTGAATCAACACATTTCCTGAGTTTTTTTGGAACAACTTAATTGTTTTATGTTCAATCCACTTAAACTTGACAATCCAGTTAACTTAATCAGATTGTGTTGGCACAACATGAAGGAATTGTGTGGGTCGGACCCAGCAATATTTTTTCACAGTGTTGCTGAAAACCTTTTACATACACTCACATACCTTTAGAAAACAAACCTTGACTTTAGTCAAAAAGTGCACACTAATTAAACATTGATGAAATGTTGAGGTAAATTTGAGTTAAAGTTGATTATACACACTCGCATATTCAGACTTTCTCCTTAATAACATAGTTTCAGAAAAGTATTGCCAATTCTAAATGTGGAAATCATATTAGCAGCCATTGACTACAGTACAGCATTGTTCACAGTCAATTAAATTGTTTAACGTTGATTTGAAGTCAAGATGACACCAACTTTACCTCAATATTAAGGTACTGTTGGTTTTATATTCGCACATTCAGACTTTCTGCTTAATGATATCGCTTCAGTAAAGTACTGCAAATAGGGAAAATCATATTAGCAGCTAATGACTATAAGTACAACATTGATCACAGTTATTAAAATAGTGCTAATGTTGTATTTGAAGTCCTTCTCATATGAGATTTCAGACACAATATACAAAATACCATGGTAAACAACCTAGTCTGTGTCTCACTGGTAAAGTTTGCAGTACATAAGCACATTCAGACTTTCTCCTTGAAAATAAAGCAATAAAATATACAAAAATATTAATAATATTATTTAATTAAATATATTGAAAATATAAAAATTATATTTGCAACCATTGACTATAGTGCAACAATCTCATGTACTTCAAAACAACATTAAGACTATTTAAATGACTCTGAACAATGTTGTACTGATAGTCATTGTCTGCTAATATGATTTCCCTATTTGTTATACTTTTCTGAAGCTATATAATTATGGGGAATGGCTGAATGTGTGAATATAAAAGCAACTTTACCTCAATCTTGATATTGAACATTCAAAATAGCGTGGGAAGCAATCTAGATATAGCGTTAAAATGAACGGATATGTGTAAATAAAACCAACTTTACCTCAATTACCTCAATCTCCTTGAGGTCTCTCTGAATCTTGCTTTCTTCAATGGTCTTCTCGTCTTTTTCTCCTTCTGTGTGTTTTTCTGGAGGAGATCCATTCACCTGAATCTCCTCCTCCTCCTCCTCCTCCTCTGAGTATTTTGGCCTGTTCTCCTCTATTTTCTTCTCTTTGGGTATTTCAGAAGTCATACTGCATGCTGGCAGGTCAGCTGGCAGCACCAGGGCGCTCATGTCTGTCTCTTCAGCTTTGAGTCTGAAGTCTAAACTTGCAGCCAAACCCAAAGTTTAATAGGCGTGTGTAAGCTACGCCCCTCTGAAACTGGATTTCCTCATACTGATACAGCCTGAGGCGGTGGGCGGGGCTACAGTGCATAATGGGTGGGGTAATTATGCAAATCAAACAGACATGTGGTTTCTGTTATGGTAGTGTTTCGGGGTTGGGGATTTGATTATGCAAAAACTGATATAATTTTTCGTGCCTTAGTGGTTATAGTTGATTTACTCATCCACAAACCTGTTTGACAGTCACGAAATGAGTCTTATGAAACTTATTCTTCTACAAATATAGACTAGGATAGGATGGGTGTTTATGTTGTAATTAAATAAGGTGATTGCACCTGTAGTACGTGTAGTTTGAGTAATCTAATATCAGACTATGTTCAATGAATGAAATTAACAGCTGATGACATTAACTGTAGATTTTTAGATGAAGATATAGATATTTAGGATAAAGGTCAGGTCTGCCATCTGCTGGACATAAAGAAACGCTGCATAATTAATGAATTCATTTTCTTTTCGGTTTAGTCCCTTTTTAATCTGGGGTCGCCACAGCGGAATGAACCGCCAATTTATCCAGCATATGCTTTATGCAGTGGATGCCCTTCCAGCTGCAACCTATCACTGGGAAACATCCATACACACTCATTGTCACACATACACTATGGACAATTTAGCTTACCCAATTCACCTATACCTTGTGATAGGAAACCCACGCGAACACGGGGAGAACATGCAAACTCCATACAGTAATGCCAACTGACTCAGCCGAGACTCGAACCAGCGACCCTCTGTGCCACCCCTAAAATAAATCAATATGTATATATATTGTAAAAAATAAACTGAAAGCTATAAAATATGTAAATATTTGTAAATAAAAAGGGCTTTTATACACATTAGCAATTTATCCCGGTATTTTAAATATTTAAATTTTTCACAATCACATTTAAAAGATTACTTATTTATCATTTTATAATACAATAATGTAATAATACAATAAATTTCATGAGCAGCATATGAATATATTGTATTAAAAAGTTAATAATTTAAATAAACAGATTTTAAATGTCGACATTATTTATATTATTAAATTATTATATTTAGCAGGGTCTGCAGTTTGCCAGATGCTTTTTGCATTCAGTTCAACTCTGGTGAAAATCGTAGAAAAAAGCCATTTATTGTATAAGAAAATCCTGCATAATCATTTATTCATTCATTTTTCTTTGGCTTAGTCCCTTTATTCATCAGGGGTCGCCACAGTGGAATGAACCGCCAACTTATCCAGCATATGTTTTAGACAGTGGATGCCTTTCCAGCTGCATCCCAGTACTGGGAAACTCCCAAACACACTTATTCACACACACATACATTACTGCCAATTTAGTTTACCCAATTCCCCTACAGCGCATGTGTTTGGACTGTTGGGGAAACCGAAGCACCTGGAGGAAACCCACGCCAACACGGGGAGAACATGCAAACTCCACACAGAAATGCCAACTGGCCCAGCCGGGACTCGAACCAGCGACCTTCTTGCTGTGAGACCACCGTGTTGCCCCTGCATAATCACCGTCACACTATAAATCAAAAGAGTTGAGTGTTTACTTCAGTTTATTTGGTCAGTAAAAATCAGTGCTAATGTTCAATCAGCTGAAAGAGAATAAACACAGTCTCTCAAACACACACACACACGCACGCACGCACGCACGCACACACACATTGCAGTAACATTCACGTGCATTCAGTAAAAGCAAATCAAATGTGAAGGATTTTGGTTAAAAAGCTGAAAAACAATCAATCAGTGCATAATTACAAGTGCAATACTGTGAATATGATTAATTAGGCCATGTTACTGCACCTTAAACATATTCATTACAGTTGTGCACGCATCTCTACCTTGTGCTACATTTTAATATTGTTCTCAGATTACAGGACTGTTGTTAGCAAATGTAAATGTCCATCTACAACTGTAATTAATAAAGAAATCAGTCTTCCTGTCTCCACAGGCTTTCATCTAGGTCTACCGATCAAGCTCCCTACCTAGACAGCATTGAGAAGTGCGTCACCTTCAATACACTTTCATTTGGCCAATATTTTAAAAAGCAGCATAATTATTTATTGAACATTTAGGCTACTGAGAAAACATCCAGCGATATTTTGCTAATGTTCTCATGCTATAAAAAGAAATGCTCTTTGTGAATGCTCTTTGCATTTTTAAAGATATTAATAAAAACATTCTGCAAACATTTATTTGCATCAAAGGTTTTAGTAAATCAAAAGGGCATATGATTGATGCATAATCTATTTTTGCAAGACTATATCACAGAGCAGTGGCCAGAAGCGCTAAAAAAGTTAGCCATATAATGTTTTTTCCTAAAGATTTTTAATTTTCAGTCGGTCAAGCGCTTCCTGTGAAGGTCACGCCGTTACAAATTCGCCACGTAGTTTCAATGATCTTCACTGCCTTGCTGGTAAACGAAATAAAGTGAGTCTCAGACTAGACAAGAAGCACTCCATTAAATTTAATTGTTCTGTGGCCAATTTATTAGGTACACTTTACTAGTACTGGGTTGAACCCACTTTTGCCTTTAGAACTGCCTCAATCCTTCGAGGCATAGATTCAACAAGATGCTGGAAATTATTATATTCATATTGACACCATAGCATCATGCAGTTGCTGCAGATTTGTTGGCTGCACATCCATGATGCGAATCTCCCCTTCTACCACATCCCATTGGATTGAGCTCTGGTGACTGTGGAGGCCATTTGGGTACAGTGAACTCATTGTCATGACCAAGAAACCAGTCTGAGATGAATCACGCTTTACGACATGGTGCGTTATCCTGCTGGAAGTAGCCATCAGAAGATGGAGACACTGTGGTCATAAAGGGATGGACATGGTCAGTAACAATACTCAGGTAGGCTGTGGCGTTGACACGATGCTCAATTGGTACTAATGGACCCAAAGTGTGCCAAGAAAATCTCCCCCACACCATTACACCACCACCAGCAGCCTGAACCGCTGATACAAGGCAGGATGGATCCATGCTTTCATGCTGTTGATGCCAAATTCTGACCCGACCATCCAAATGTGGCAGCAGAAATGGAGACCCATCAGACCAGGCAACATTTCTCCAATCTTCTATTGTCCAGTTTTGGTGAGCCTGTGTGAATTGTAGCCTCAGTTTCCTGTTCTCAGCTCACAGGAGTGGCACCCGGTGTGGTCATCTGCTGCTGTAGCCCATCCGCCTCAAGGTTGGACGTGTTGTGTGTTCAGAGATGCTCTTCTGCAGACCTCGGTTATAACGAGTGCTTATTTGAGTTACTGTTGCCTTTCTATCAGCTGAAACCAGTCTGGCCATTCTCCTCTGACCTCTGGCATCAACAAGGCATTTGCGCCCACAGAACTGCCGCTCACTGGATATTTTCTTTTTATTGGACCATTCTCTGTAAATCCTAGAGATGGTTGTGCGTGAAAATCCCAGTAGATCAGCAGTTTCTGAAATACTCAGAGCAGCCCGTCTGGCACCTACAACCATGTCACGTTCAAAGTCTCTTAAATCCCCTTTCTTCCCCATTCTGATGCTCGCTTTGAACTGCAGCAGATCATCTTGACCATGTCTACATGCCTAAATGCATTGAGCTGCTGCCATGTGATTGGCTGATTACAAATTTGCGTTAACGAGCAGTTGGACACGTGTATTAAGTGATAATAAAGTGGCAGGTGAGTGTGTATTACCACAGGATTTTCAATGGAGTTTCAGCGCTCGCCTGCTGCTATTGACAACGCTTGTGTATAAACGTGTGTCTTTCATCTAATTTTACACTTGAACAACTACATGAATGAAAGTCTATTTAAATGAATATATATTTTTAACTATATTATAACGTTGATGCTGTAAAATGAACCTTATGAAAATAAAAAGTCACATAAACCTTTCACCGGATGTTTATCAGTGGCTTATGAAACACTTATAAAACGTTTGCTGTGCATAATAGGCTACCCAATTCAGCAATTAAAAGGTAGATTAAGTGACTTTAATCTAATAAAATTAGATTACCACTAGTAGAGCTGTTAGCTGGCCATGTTTTAACTGACTTAATGCAACCAGACAGAAAAGTTTTGAACAAATCCTCAATATTCATAATAACATCAAGACCGTCTTCTCATAACTCTGAGATAGACTTGTCAGAGCGTTAATTAATTTTCTGAGTACATACTCTATTAGCTGGCCAATGGCATGCATTGTTTTGAATCTTTATGAATATTTATTTTAGGTAAGATGTTGAATTAAACGCTTCCTGCAACTCACTGAACTCTGTAACAAAGCTAAAGCACTGAATTCCTCTTTTTAGCATTCAGACAGAAAGCTGATCTCAGGTCAGAACTCGTATAAGACGAGAGCTGCAGTGAGGTCACAGATCACTGATCTGAGGTCAGCGCATACAGTGGTGTGAATAATTGTTTGCCCCCTTAGTAATTTCTTATTTTCTTGCATGTATTTTCGTTCATTTATTAATTTACCTTTGGCTTAATCCCTTGTTTATCAGAGGAGTCGCCACAGCAGAATGAACCACCAACTATTCCAGCATATACTTTACACAGCTGATGCCCTTCCAGCTGCAACCCAGTACTGGGAAACACCCATACACACACTCATACACTACGGCCAGTTTAGTTAATCAATTCCCCTATAGCGCATGTGTTTGGACTGTGGGGGAAACCAGAGCACCCGGAGGAAACCCACACCAACATGAGGAGAACATGCAAACTCCACACAGAAACGCCAACTGACCCAGCCGGGACCCGAACCAGCGACCTTCTTGCTTTTGTTTTTCGTTAATAATAAAAATCTTCATGTAAACCTGCATGATGTGTTTACTTTGACTAATATTTAAGTGTGTTTGATCATCTGAA
>NC_079446.1:48140254-48162754 GCF_903798145.1 Danio aesculapii | reverse complement strand
CTCCAGTTAATAATTCACTGATTCAAATGATCCATTCAGAGTGAGTCTCCAGTTAATAATTCACTGATTCAAATGATCCATTTAGAGTGAGTCTCCAGTTAATAGGTGCGTTCGACTTCATGCAGCGCTGCACGGATCGATCGAAATCTGTCTTAAAGCAGTGCATGCTGGTTAGAAATTTTGTCCGGATTGATGCTGCGCTGATGCCATGTGACTGTCACATGTGGCATCAAAGTACCGCGACAGCGCTCCGAGATCAGACATTTGATTTAGGCACTGCAGCATCTGAAGAGCAACTGCTGGAGCTCTGATGACTACACTGATATTACATGATTGGCCGAGTTCACCGCATGACAACAACCACGTGTGTTTCGGGTTTATTATTGGACAAATTCCGATTCACAAATTTCAAAACAAGCAATTCACTTTTTATACCATCTTGTACACATCATGCTTATTAAAAGACTACAGATATTTTACTGCAGTATCATGTTTTGTTAAATAATCTGCTTATAAAGTCTAGCTTGTTTGCACAGGTTTATTTTCAACCTTTTTAATACAGACTATTTACTGCATTCAGCTCCATCAACGATTTGAATGATATATTTGAATAAATAACCCAAATATTAACTCAAATAAGTCTTACAGACTTGTAATAAAATAATTATCATCATTAATTCTGCCACCCTAAAGCTTTCTTAACAAATTAAGTTAAAGAACTCTTTTATTTAATAATTATAAAATGATTTTTAGGATTATAAAAAATTATATACATATATTTATATACATATATATATATATATATATATATATATATATATATATATATATACATATATATATATATATATATATATATATATATATATATATATATATATATATACATACATATATATATATATATATATATATATATATATACATAAATATACATATATACATACATATATATACATATATATATATATATATATATATATATATATATATATACATATATATACATATATATACATATAATTTCCAGTCTAGCCGTTTATACCTGCTCTTTCTGGGAAACGTCTACTTAAAGTGTAGCTCACTTATTTTAGGAATGTCCTTTTGTTCAATCTTTTTGGATTGAAGTGCTTTATTAAAAATGCTTTCACTATCCAAAATAATCTTAATCATTGTTTAAGACTTCATCAAAACACCTTTTTGATGTTAAAAGAGTGATGTTAAACTCTTAGAATTTGTGCTTATTGCTTTGTATTAATAGGCCTGTTCGTTTTATGTTCATACTACCCTCTCGTTTCCCCTTATTTCTCTCATGCGTTTGTAATAGATTTAATTCATAATTCCCTTATTGTTTAAAAATGAACTATAGTCTGTCGAGACTGTATTCTGTTTTATTTGTAAATCTTTTAATGTTGTAAATAAAAAATAAATACATTTGAATGTTTTAAATAAATAAATAAATAAATAAATGATGATGACACCATGTGATCGGTCATCATGACTGCCGCAACTTTGAACCCCAAAGTGTGCGGCTGTCCGGCTCCGTTTTTAACTCCGCCCACACCTGTGCTCGGCTAATCTCATTGATCACCGGCTGCAGCTTTGATTTGATTGATTCATTTAGAGTGAGTCTACAGTTAAAAAGTCACTGATTCAAATAATCCATTCAGAATGAGTCTCTACTTAACGAGTAATGAATTCTGATATACATTACATTATGTTTATATTTGTCAGCACACATTCACATATATTTTGTTAAATTATTTGTGTTATATAGCATATTTTGTTATTTCCAATTATTTGCATGGATTATTAATCATTAATTATCAGTATGATATCAGTATTACTATATTTCAATTATCAGTATAGTTTGGGTTTGTGTACTTAAGACCTTGATTTGTGTATGTTATCCACCACTGTATGTGTGTGTATTTACTGTATGTGTGTGTGCATGTGTGCGTGTGATCTCTAAAGGTCTGAAATGCCACAGAGACTCCCTCAGCACCACAGGGGGCCCAAACTAGAGCAAACGGCCTCAAACACAGCAGACAATGGCACAAATACAGTAACACAGCACATGTTACACAAGCGTGAACCAGAAACAAAGATCTCACACATGCTTTTGAGGTCTGCGAGCTGATGGCCGCCCTTTAGAAAGCTTCAAACCAGCAAAAATACCTCAGAGGATCAGCACAACACAAAAGTACATTCTCCCTTTACTCTGCCTGGGAAAAAATCATGCATGAATTGTTCTCCGCCGTTCTCCTTTTTAGCACAAGCAAACCCTGTGAACCTCAGCGAGCAGGAGAGGAGAACAAAGCCGCATTGAGGGGTCTCTGAGGGGAAACAGCGGAGGACACACACACATACACACACTGTGGGATGGACTCAAGCTCAATACACTCTTATGAGATGGAGCGAACTGACAGAGTAATGTACTGCTGGGGGTTACTGTGCAACTTGACTAGCTGTTTCTGTTAGATTAAAACTTAGGGTTTTCTTAGGATAAATGGTATACACTATGTTGTTTGAGTTGTTTATACTAGAATAAAGTTTATTAGTGCATTGAAATAATCTGGCAGGTGCACTGAAAAACTGGTGAGTTTACAAACAGATTGGTGCATTGAAAAACTCTGATTGGTGCATTGAAAAATCTGGCAGGTGCATTGAAAAACTGGTGAATTTACAAACAGATTGGTGCATTGAAAACTCTGATTGGTGCATTGAAAAATGACTTGATTAGTAGTTTCTGTTAAATTAAAACTCAGGTTTAAGACCAGAATAACACTAGTTTGAGCTATGCACAGACTGAATATTTTCTGAGCAAAGCCAAAAATTCATTGGTGCATTGAAAAACTCTGGCTAATGTATTAAAAACTCTGGTGCATTGAAAAACTCTGGTTGCTACATTGAAAAAATCTTGCAGGTGCATTGAAAAACTGGTGAGTTTACAAACAGATTGGTGCATTGAAAAACTCTGATTGGTGCATTGGAAAAAATCTGACAGGTGCATTGAAAAACTGGTGAGTTTACAAACAGATTGGTGCATTGAATAACTCTGATTGGTGCATTGGAAAAAATCTGACAGGTGCATTGAAAAACTGATGAATTTACAAACGGATTGGTGCATTGAAAAACTGATTGGTGCATTAAAAAAATTTGGCAGGTGCATTGAAAAACTGGTGAGTTTACAAACAGATTGGTGCATTAAAAAACTGATTAGTGCATTGAAAAATCTGGCAGGTGCATTGAAAAACTGGTGAATTTACAAACAGATTGGTGCATTGAAAAACTCTGATTGTTGCATTGGAAAAAATCTGGCAGGTGCATTGAAAAACTGGTGAATTTACAAACAGATTTGGTGCATTGAAAAACTCTGATTGTTGCATTGGAAAAAATCTGGCAGGTGCATTGAAAAACTGGTGAATTTTAAAACAGATTGGTGGATTGAAAAGCTCTGATTGGTGCATTGGAAAAAAATCTGGCAGGTGCACTGAAAAACTGGTGAGAATACAAACAGATTGGTGCATTGAAAAACTCTGATTGGTGGATTGAAATATCTGGCAGGTGCATTGAAAAACTGGTGAATTTACAAACAGATTGGTGCATTGAAAAACTCTGATTGGTGCATTGAAAAATCTGGCAGGTGCATTGAAAAACTGGTGAATTTACAAACAGATTTGGTGCATTGAAAAACTCTGATTGTTGCATTGGAAAAAATCTGGCAGGTGCATTGAAAAACTGGTGAATTTTAAAACAGATTGGTGGATTGAAAAACTCTGATTGGTGCATTGGAAAAAAATCTGGCAGGTGCACTGAAAAACTGGTGAGAATACAAACAGATTGGTGCATTGAAAAACTCTGATTGGTGGATTGAAATATCTGGCAGGTGCATTGAAAAACTGGTGAATTTACAAACAGATTGGTGCATTGAAAAACTCTGATTGGTGCATTAAAAAATCTGGCAGGTGCATTGAAAAACTGGTGAGTTTACAAACAGATTGGTGCATTGAAAAATTCTTGATTGGTGCATTGAAAAACTGATTGGTGCACTGAAAAAATCTGAGTGGTGCATTGAAAAACTCTGAATGGTGCATTGAAAAATCTGGCAGGTGCACTGAAAAACTGGTGAGTTTACAAACAGATTGGTGCATTGAAAAACTCTGATTGGTGCATTGGAAAAAATCTGGCAGGTGCATTGAAAAACTGGTGAGTTTACAAACAGATTGGTGCATTGAAAAACTCTGATTGGTGCATTGGAAAAAATCTGGCAGGTGCATTGAAAAACTGGTGAGTTTACAAACAGATTGGTGCATTGAAAAACTCTGAATGGTGCATTGAAAAATCTGGCAGGTGCATTGAAAAACTGGTGAGTTTACAAACAGATTGGTGCATTGAAAAACTCTGATTGGTGCATTGGAAAAAATCTGGCAGTTGCATTGAAAAACTCTTGATTGGTGCATTGAAAAACTCATTGCTGCATTGTAAAAATCTTGCAGGTGCATTGAAAAACTGGTGAGTTTACAAACAGATTGGTGCATTGAAAAACTGACTGGTGCATTGAAAAACTGATTGGTGCATTGAAAAAATCTGAATGGTGCATTGAAAAACTCTGAATGGTGCATTGAAAAACTCTGAATGGTGCATTGAAAAACTCTGAATGGTGCATTGAAAAACTCTGATTGGTGCATTAAAAAACGACTTGACTAGTTTCTGTTAGATCAAAACTCAGGTTTAAGACCAGAATAATACTAGTTTAAGACATGCACAGACTGAATATTTCCCGATCATGTAAATATAATTGAAGATTAGTAATGATCATTATGTAATTAATATTTTCTAAGGATGGAAATAAAAAGCAGACTGCTGTTTAATATTTTTCCTAGGATAAATGGTATACACAGATAAATGATTTGTTCACACTTTAGGGTCTAGCATCTAAAAGATATGAAGCCCACAAACATACAAAACTTACAGCATCAGCTTTACTGCATCAAGCTCTTGACCCAGTGACAAGTGAACTTTAAGGTATGTGTTGTTTTGGGGTGGGCTAGCTAATGTAATAGTGTGTGATGCAATCATGGTGCATATCAAACAAATGCAGAAAGCAATTGTAAAATTTAGAAAATCAGGTGTATGAACAAACAACCACAAATAAATGGTGGAATTTCTGACCTGAAATATATTGACATGTATGTAGGGTAGGGAGAACATTGCTCGACACAAATGCATGACGATCAGAGCCGAGCTCCACGACAGTCCAGATACACTCCTGAGCAGGTAATACTGAGAGAAAAAACCAACACACACACACGCGACGGTCCGTACGATCTGGAACACAGACTGACCCTTCAGCTGGCCTGAAACACACAAGACACATCATGAAGGTTTTGCTGATAATGAAACTGCACTCTAAAAATTTAGTTTAGGTTAAATATCGGCAAACCCAACAATTTTCATACAATTTTTTAAATCAGCAGATAGGATTGTTCAAACTGATCCCAAAGCTGGCCTGAATTAACCTACAGTAAAGTAGGTTTATGTGTTGTCCTACATCTGTTTCCATCCAAAAGTAAAAACAGTACATGCAAAAACACTATATCTGTAAAACAATTAAATCACTGGTAGTCATTTCTGACATTTAAGAAAAATTTCTGTGACCCAAAAGAAAATTTGTGAAGGCATTGAAAAAGGTTTGGTGAAATTGAAAAAACAGCTAGTGCATTAAAAAACTAGCTGGTGCATTGAAAAACTCTGACTGGTGAATTGAAAAACTCTGATTATGCATTAAAATAACTCTGGCAGGTATATTGAAAAACTGGTGCATTGAAAAACTGATTGGTGCATTGAAAAACATGTTGGTGTGTTGAAAATCTCTGTCTAGTGCATTAAATACCCTTGATTGGTCCATTGAAAAACTGATTGGTGCATTGAAAATCACTGGCTGGTGCATTGCTAAAATCTGGGTGTGCATTGAAAAACTCTTATTGGTGCATTGAAAAATCCTGCCTGTTGCATTGAAAAACTCTGATTGGCAAATTAAAAAACTACGGAGACCCGGAATGGATGTGATGGTGGAGAAAAAAAATGGGTGGAAGAAAAAAAAATGGGTGGGAGAAAAAAACAGAGTGATAGGTAAACATATTTTTGAAAGTTTTTGCATTCCCTCGCAAAGATGTTTTGCGTTATCTCACAAATATGTTTTGTGTTCCCTCGCAAAACTGTTGTTCGACAAACACTTCACTTCATACATGACAACCCTCCTGTTTTTGCTGGGATTGTCCTGTATTTTACCATTATATCCTATTATTAAGTATTTTCCCATATTTCTCTCATATTTTTAATCTTGAAAGCATGTTGAAATTAATATGAAAATGCCTGAATTCACTTTCTTTCTATTAACGCTGTGCGTTGATCAGCGCCCCTCATATGCAACCTCTGAATCAGTGAATGCATGTATAAGCGCTGACTGACGGACGCGCTCCATATGATAAACTGATCCCAGATCAGCTTCTGTACACGCCATTTAAAGTGACACCTCTGTTATCAAACAAGTGAAGAGCAGCAAATTAATCTCTCGTTTTGCTTTGTTTGATAACAGAGGTGTCACTTTACACATGCACTGATATATAACGAAAGCATACTTTAACTGTTTGTGCTCATTTAAGAGGAAATTAGTTGTGTTTAAAATAAAACACGCAGGACGTCCGGGCATGTACATATTAAGTGTATTTGTCTGTTTAAACACACACCCGATTGCCAAATTGTCCTGCACTTTAGCTCCTCTTTAAATGGCGTGTACAGCTGATCTGGGAGTCAGTCAGCGCTTATACATGCATCACTGATTCAGAGGTTGCATATGAGGGGCGCTGATCGACGAACAGCGTTAATGGAAAGTGAAAGTGAATGCAGACATTTTTAAATTATTTTCAACAATGCTTTCAAGATTAAAAATATGAACGAAATATGGGAAAATACCCAATAATAGGAAAAAATGGTAAAATACAGGACAATCCCGGCAAAATGGGAGGGTTGTCGTGTATGAAGTGAAGTGTTTGTCGAACAACAGTTTTGCGAGGGAACGCAAAAAACTTTCAAAAATTAGTTTACCAACCACTCAGTTTTTTTTTTCTCCACCACCACGTCCCTTCCGGGTCTCCGTAAAAAACTGTATGGTGCATTGAAAATCCCTGGCTGGTACATTGCAAAAATATGGGTGTGCATTTAAAAATTCGTATTGGTGCATTGAAAAACTCTGATGGGCAAATTGAAAAACTCAGGCTAGTGTGTCAAAAAAAATCTGATTGGTGCATTGAAATGCTCACCAAATGCGACAATAGGAGTGATGATGGGGACGGCAAGTGGCGCAATGAACAGGTAGATGGATCGTGGCAGGAAGGGTATTTTCCAGGTGCTGGAGTCTCCCAGACCAATGACATTAGTGTGAGCGTGGTGCATCTTCACATGAGCCTGAACACCGGCCCGTGCAGAGAACGACCCACACACCTGATAGACACACACAGATACAAACACACTTTAGCATTCACACCAATACATTGAATTAATGACAATATTACATTTTTTACTCACCATTTTACTCATTCGCAAGTTGTTCTAAACCTATAACCTCCTAGGGCTTGAGTGTCCACATACGTAGACAGCACATTTTAGCTCTTAAGGGGCCATTTAAAATACTTTGAATGCTTTATATTTTGTTACAGACATACAGTGTCACCCTGCAACTGTTTTGCAGCATATGAAATGTCCCAAACCCTATTTTTTACTGTCCAAAATGGAGGGAAAATATTGTTTTTACTCTCTGATAGTCAAAGAAAGTTAATAAAAATCTATATTAAATATGCATTAAAAAACAGTCAGGAAAAAGTGTTTATGTGAATCCGGACTACGAGTCCACATATATGGGCATCATTTTTCCCTAAAAGTACTCTGTATTAAAAGATGATACTTGGATTTTTATTCTAATTAGGTTCTAATAAGCCCAAATAGCAAAGAGAAATAAAAAAATGCAAGTAAAAAACACATTGGGCCTTCAGAGGTTATGAGTGTATGGGTGACATCCATAGTAGGGAAAAAATACTATGAAAGTCAAGTTTCCAACAGTCTTAAAAAATCTGCTTTTGTGTTAAGCAGTGGAAAGAAACTCATACAGACTTTAGAGTGACTATTTATCTTTTTATATTTGGGCTGAACTTTCCATTTAAAGCAATAGTAGGGTAAAACAAATACTAGTCCCACCAAAACACACACACAAAAACACTAAAATACAAAACAAATACTAAAGCCCACTACATACAGTAGATATGTGTGCAAACTGGTACAATGGAATATGATCAACATTATGACTCCTTTACATTCTTGAGAGGATGAAGACTGTAAATTGCTGTAAATCCTTTTAATCTTAAAGTTAATTCATGACGAATTAATCCGCTAAATTCTTTCCATTCTTTGGCATTTACATGTTGCAGAGAATTATCAGTAGTGGAGATGATTGCACAATATACCATGCATTATAAACTGATTCATTACTAAATCATTAGTGAGTTTTTTTAAGTTGCTGTTTATAAGGTTTGAAAAGAAAGTCTGCCTAGCAATGCCTAGTTAACCTAAGTTTCGTCTTTCGCCACATGGATATTGGCCAGTTGTGGTAAATATAAATAGTTCTAAACTTATTGAGATTATTTTATTTAATTTGATTGAAATTATAATAATAATATATAATAGAAATAGAAATTACAATAATATATAATAGAAATTACAATAAAACATTACATTCATACACATCTCTCATGTTTTCCAACAGCAAAATTAATATAGAAATCTAGCATTGTGCAAAAATCACGTTTATAAGGGGTTTAAACACAGTTGTGTGTCAGTAGTGTGTGAATATATCCAGCCTCTAATAGTCAAAATCTATTAATTCTATTATTTATAATCAGACTTGATAAAAACAGTCTGCAGAAACACTTTGATTGACATTCTCTCTTTGTACGTGTCATCAGAGGGGGAAAGTCCCGCCCACAAGTGACCATCTCTCCCTCATTAGCATAAACAGCAGCCCTGAGTGAGAAGCAGCCGTCTGTCCATTAGCCATTAGAGTGTTTGAGCTGCTGAAGTTATGTCAGCATAGACTTAGAGGATTATAGATGTGGAGTTTTAGATGAAGCACAAATGAACAGCGACAGGAGTCTCCATAGACTGACACATCTCACATTTTCACAGAGATAACGTCAGTCCTGTTTTGAATCTGCCACTATGCATTTGTAGCTCCGCCCTCTTTTGAAAAGAGCACAATCTTATTTGAATTTAAAGCGACAGTCATCAAGATGGCACAATTAGGATCAAAGCCTAAAAGGGTCAGTTTCAGAGAGTGAGAAAACATTAGTGTGGTATTTTGAGCTGAAACGTCACACACACACACTCTAGAGACATCAGAGGCTTATTTTACATCTTGTAAAAAGGAGCATAATATAAAATTTGCTAATAATATTGTCTTCAGCTGTACAGTATTTCCCTCTATTCCCTGTTGTGTGTTTTACCTCAATGAAGAAGATGGCCCAGAAGTCCGTCCAGGCCGGAGACTCACTGAGGGCCCCGTGACTGGCCAGATGAGTCCCTTTCACAGTGATGGCAGCGTGAGCGAAGCCCATGATCAGCAGACCCAGCAGAAAACACAGCGGCTCCGATGAAGACAACAGCAGAAAGCCTGAACACAGGAGAAGCACATCACTGTCAGCTCTTTCAGGCTACATGTCTGATGGGGACTAAAAGGAGAGAGCATATTACTCCAGTCTTACAGTCTTTACACTGGCTGAATGTTCAATTTTAGAGTTTAAAGTTGTACTATTTGTTTTTAAATACAATTGACAAAATTACATTAAGACTCCTGTTTACCTCAGTGAGCTACTGACTAGGCATGGGATGGTGCAAGATTCTGACGGTATGATAATCTTGGATTAAAATATCACGGTTTTACGGTATTGTGATTACTGCACTAAAATATGTTCCTTTTAAATGTCTGGATAATAAACAACAAGTTTTTTCCCATTGAACCGAGGTTATAATAGTTTTTGATTTTTCATTATTTTTAGTTTCTATTTTGTTTTGACTTTTTGTTTTCAAATTCTGTTAGTTTTAATTAGTTTTTAGAGGTAGATTTACTAGTTTTTATTAGTTTCTATATTTTAAAATTATTTAGTTTTAGTTTAGTTTTTATTAGTTTCAGTATTAGTTTTAGTTTTATTCTAAATAAGTATATTTGTTAGGTGCAAGATTCAAAATCAACAGAATAAATGTTGTATAATAAAAATTCAGCCATACATTTTTTGAAACCTGTATTCAGAGGACACATGAACACTACCGTCTACCCATACTCAAATTCAAATACAACAGCCCACAAGATATCAGGCTTAAGTACAACATGTGTGCAAGACTGCTTCTGAGGTTAGATACTCAGTAGTGATGGGAAGTTCAGATCTTTAACGTGGATGTTAGGACTCAACATATCAAAATTATGTAGAAATCATAATTTCAGTCAGTTAAACATCACCATGATCTGAAAATGTCTTACTGTAAAGTTTTGCAACCCAATTGAAGCTTGATTCACTTATTTAAACTCCATTATGATTTTCTCTTATGAAATATACTTACGTTTTTCACTAGATCCTCTTATTTAAGCCTTCGGTTTACCCGCACTGCAGTTTAGTTCAGTCACAGCAGGCTGTCATATACTGTTTGTGTTCGGTTCACTGAATCACGCATGCGCAGTATTATCGGTTTACCGCTTCTCAAATTTGATCTCAGTGTAACCTTACCGTTCTAATAGCTGAACAAGAGTATATATTGGATTCTTTAAAGTTAGAGAGCGGTATTAGACTTGTTAAAAAGTAAGTAGTTTGTGGCTACGTACTTACTGAAGACGCGAATCGTTTCAAATGATTCAGTTCGATTTGGTGAACTAGTCGCTTCACGAAGAAGATCCGGTTAAAAAGATTTGTTCGCGATCGCGATACAGAAATAAAACCCATTATTGGGCATAAATGTGTTAAAGTAATAGTTTTAAGTCTCTGTATTTAATGCTATCACCGTGCTGCTGTCATGTCCACTCGTTTTTGTCGCTGGAGGAGAACCGACTCGATATCCTTCCAGCCGCAACAGAGCACTGGGAAACAACCAAACACACTCATACACTACAGCCAATTTAGTTTATCCAATTCCCCTATAGCACACGTGTTTGGACTGTGCGGGAAACCGGAGCACCCGGAGGAAACCCACGCCAACACAGGAAGAACATGCAAACTCCACACAGAAATGCCAACTGGCCCAGCTGGGGCTCGAACCAGTGACCTTCTTGCTGTGAGGCCTCTGAGCCACCGCGCCGCCTGTAGTAACTTCACGCAAATGCAAACAAACTGCACTGGATTGAATTAAAAGATCATTTTGTGTTGGATCATACAGTCTCTCTCTGAAAGACGAGTCAGGGGTTTGAGTGCTGAGGGGAAACTGGATCTGCCCAATGGGAGAGCAGCAACCGATCACCATGACAACCAGCACCACAGGAGCGCCTCGGTCAGTAAGATAAGAACTATATTCAACATCTGAAATATATAAATGCTTTAATACACCAACAAGCTGCTCACTGAAGGTAGAAGTCAAAGAGTATTTGGCAAACAACTGGAGTTTCAGTTTCTGTGAGTGTTGAAGCACTGACCCAATAACCTTCTGGCACACACAGGCTAAACAGCTAAACTAATTGTTCTCAATGAACCAAACACTCCCTGTGAATAACACCACACACCTCTCAGACACATAATTAGCCTTATAAAGAGAGCATTTCATTCAACACTTATCTAAACATGATGGTTTTTGTAAGTGCTGTTATCAAGCATTTTTGCATAATTGCACATTTATTTGACATATTTGTTTCATAGTTCATTCGTTACCCTGCTGAAAAATCCAGCTTAAACCAGCCTAGGCTGGTTGGCTGGTTTTAGCTGGTTGACCAGCCTGGTTTTAGAGGGGGTTTGGCCATTTCCAGGCTGGTTTCCAGCCATTTCCAGCCTGGTTTTAGCTGGTCAGGCTGGAAAATGACCAGCTAAAACCAGCTTGACCAGCTTAGCCAAGCTGGGAGTCCAGCCAAAACCAGCTATGTCCAGCTTAAACCAGGCTGGTCAAGCTGGTTTTAGCTGGATTTAGCTGGTCATTTTCCAGCCTGACCAGCTAAGACCAGGCTGGAAATCAGCCTGGAAATGGCCAAAACCCCTCTAAAACCAGGCTGGTCAACCAGCTAAAACCAGCCAACCAGCATAGGCTGGTTTAAGCTGGATTTTTCAGCAGGGTAGTGATTTAAGGTTATAATATTTTGCATTAATATATTAATTAATAAATGTGTTACTATTAGATATGTTGTACTTTGGGCGACGCACTGGCACAGTAGGTAGTGCTGTTGCCTCATAGCAATAAGGTCACTGGTTTAAGCCTCGGCTGGGTCAGTTGGCGTTTCTGTGTGGAGTTTGCATGTTCTCCCTGCGTTTGCGTGGGTTTCCTCTGGGTGCTCCAGTTTCCCCCACAGCCCAAAGACATGTGGTACAGGTGAATTGGGTAGGCTAAATTGTCCGTAGTGTGTGAGTGTGTGAATAAGCGTGTATGTGTTTCCCAGTGATGGGTTGCAGCTGGAAGGGCATCTGCTGCATAAAACAAATGCTGGATAAGTTGGCAGTTCATTCCGCTGTGGCGACCCCAGCTTAATAAAGGGACTAAGCCGAAAAGAAAATGAATGAATGAATGTTGTACTTTGACATTTAATATAGAAACGTTTCACTTTAAGGAAATGACGTGTAATGATGGACTGACGATGAACAGACGCATGTCAATGCTATGTAAAGTTACATGTGTTTAAGAAGCTTAAAGTTGCTGCTGTCATGAGTCAAAAGGGACAGTGAAGAAGACTTTATTAAACCAAGGACACTCTTTTCATGACAAGCGACCAACGAGATATTTGTTTTGCTTAATGTATTAGATAATCGTGGTTCGTTTAATTTCTTATACGTTTGTACTGTGTTCACAATCTCACGGCAATTCGTAACTTTTTGCTTTAGTGGCTAATTTGTACGATCTAATTAGTACAATTTAGTACGATTTGCTCATCCTCCAATGACTGTTGGGTTCAGGGGTGGGGTTAGGTGCCACGCCTCCTTTTTAAAATCGTACAATTTCGTACGAATTAGCCACTTAACTGACAAAAGGTAAAATACTTACGTTTTCTCGTGAGATCAGGCTGTCATTTACTAATACAGTTCTCACGGCATCAGGCGCAAAGAATATTATGGACGACCTTAAATAAATGCCCGTTCTGGAGAAACAACCTGTGTCTGTGTTGTTGTGAAGAGAGGGACAGTTTTAATAACTCATTTCTAATAACTGATTTCTTTTCTCTTTGACATGATGACAGCACATAATATTTGACTAGAAATTTTTATTTTACTACTTTTTATTTTATGTTAATTGTTAACACTCGTCCCAGTACTGGGTTGCAGCTGGAAGGGCATGTGCTGTGTAAAACATATGCTGGTATAGTTGGTGGTTCATTCCGCTGTGTCGAATGAAGGGAATAAGCCGAAGGAGAATGAATGAATGCATGTTAACACTCACTTGAGTACAATCATACAGTATTAGAAGTTACGTTTGGATATCAGTTTAACTTGACCTCTTAAGGCACAAGGTGTTTTTTACATGCTTTTTTTATTTCTCTTTGCTATTTTGGTGTATTAGAACCTAATTAAAATAAAAACCTAAGTATCTTTTTTTGATGTGATGTACTTTTAGAGAAAAATGATGTCCACATATGTGGACTCGTGGTCCGAATTTACAAAAAACACTTTTTTCAGAATTTTTTTTAATGCATATTTAACAGAGTTTTTTTTACTTGCTTATCTATCAGAGAGTAAAAACTATTTTCCCCCCCATTTTGGACAGTTAGAAATAGTGTTTGGGACATATTATATGCTACAAAACAGTTGCAGGATGACACTGTGTGTCTGTAACTAAATATAAAACATTCAAAGTATTTTAAATAGCCACTTAAGAGCTAAAATGTGCTGTCCCCGTCAGTGGTGTAGTCCTTGCTATGCGCACGTATACTCAGTATGGCTTCTTTTTTCCACGAGCTGTTTAGGTATTACCACTTCTGAGGACCATATTCTCGGTATACTCACTTGTTTTGGTGATTAGACTTCCCTAATTTTTGTCTATTGAGTATTTGAGTTTTTCGAAGATCACAATAAATCATCTGAATGAAGTCTTGCTGAAACGTTCAATTAAAATTATAGAACAGCATGGGCATCGCTTTAGCCCTCCTATATTTCCATTCAGCCCCCCTAATACCTTTGGGATTACTTATACACTACTAAATAATCGCCTCAGTCCCCTTTAAATTTGATATAAAAACGGCGGTTTAGTTAGTCAGCAAACCACAGTGTGTATATATATATATATATATATATATATATATATATATATATATATATATATATATATAGATAGATAGATAGATAGATAGATAGATAGATAGATAGATAGATAGATAGATAGATAGATAGATAGATAGATAGATAGATAGATAGATAGATAGATAGATAGATATAAAAATCAAATGAATCAAAGATACATTGACTTTCGTCGTTTCTTTGCCTACTTTTAAAATTTGGATTGGGTGGGTAATAATAGTACACCACCTATTTTTTTTAGGACTACACCACTGGTACCCGTATGTGGAGACTGAAGCCCTAGGACAGGGCTATTCAATTAGTTTGTCATGAGGGCCGGTTCATGAAAAGCATCCCAAACGAAGGGCCGGAGAGATATGACTTGCTATGAATGAAGACAAATGCATATAAGAGCCCATATGCTGTATTTTTCCTTAGGACACCCACGTTGGCTTTTTCTACATTAAAATGTTTATATATTGCATTTTTTATATATTGCAATAAAATTACATAACATCACTAAATTGTACAATAAACGTATTTTTTTTACAAAAGTTTCGTTTTGTTCCGTGCAACAGAAATGTGGCTTAGAAAAGCCTTTACAATTAATTAACTGTGACGAATTACAGCGCAGTTAATAGTGAACATCCAAATGTACCACTTGAATGTTTTCGGCTGCCCGCGCCACTCGCTTATGGTGGCTCACGCTCTGCGCAGCCTCTGCAGCTCGTGCTGTATTGAACAGACGCACGTCACTGGAGCCCTGCCCTAGGAGGATACATGACATACAATTTACACACATTATTGTCAGGTGTACTAACTATTCATTCATTTTCCTTCAGCTCAGTCCCTTTATTTATCAGGGGTTGCCACAGCGGAATGAACCACTAACTTATCCAGCATATGTTTAACACAGCGGATGCCCTTCCAGCTGCAACTCAGTACTGGGAAACACCCGTACATACTCACATTAACACTCATACACTACGGACAATTTAGTTTATTCAATTCATCTATATGTGTTTGGACTGTGAGGGAAACCAGAGCACCCAGAGGAAACCCACGCAAACATGGGGAGAACATGCAAACTCCACACAGAAATGCCAACTCACCCAGCCAGGACTCAAACCAGCGACCTTCTTGCTGTGAGGCGACAGTGCTAACCACTGAGCCATTGTGAGCTCCGTACTACCTATTCATAGTACTCAAATTTTGTTAAGTTATAAAAAAGAAAAATTTCATAAAATTAAAAGAAAATAATAATAATAATTAAACGATCAGGGTGAGAATGTGTCCTAATATAATTCCCTCCAGAATAAACCAACGACCACCTTCATTTTACACATTGGTGTTACACAGAATACATTGTGAATATATATAACCATATACATATTAGCATGTCAGTTGAGAATCTTCTATTTACTCACAGCCACAAAATCAGGTCTGGGCCACACGGTGGCTCAGTGGTTAGCACTGTCGCCTCACAGCAAGAAAAATTGCTGGTTCGAGTCCCGGGTGGGCCGCTTGGTATTTCCAGCCTGATCTCACGAGAAAATTTAAGTATTTTACGGTTTGCCAGTTTAGTGGCTAATTCGTACGAATTCGTACGAGTTCAGTCGTACGAAATTGTACGATTTTAAAAGGAGGCGTGGCACCTAACCCCACCCCTAAACCCAACCGTCATTGTGGGATGAGCAAATCGTACGAAAATGTACGAATTAGATCACACGAATTCATACGAATTAGCCACTAAATCAAAAAGTTACGAATTGCCGTGAGATTGTGTTGGTATTTCTGTTTCCTCAGGGTGCTCCGGTTTCCCCTACATTTCAAACACGTGCACTATAGGGGAATTAGGTAAGTTAAATTGGCCGTAGTGTATGTGTGTTAATGAGTGTGTATGGATGTTTCCCAGTACTGGGTTGCAGCTGGAAGGGCATCCGCTGTGTAAAAACATATGCTGGATATGTTGGCGATTCATTCCGCTGTGGAGACCCCTGATAAATAAGGGACTAAGCCGAAGGAAAATGAATGAATGAATGAAAATCTTCTATCTGAAATATATTCAATGCATTTCCTCAGGGATATATCCCTTAAGTTGACTACAGTAGTCCATTGTATAAATCTCAAGTCACATCTATTATTTAAGCTTGGTCGCTCTTGTTGAAGCCATTTGCGTGTGATTGCTTTTGACTAGATATTCTTCAAGACACTATTATTCAGCTTAAAGTGACATTTAAAGGCTTAACTAGATTAATTAGGGTAAAGTTAATTAGGCAAGTCATTGTATAACCGTGATTTGTTTTGGAGACAATCCAAAACTAATATCGCTTAATGGGGCTAATAATATTATCCTTAAAATGGGTTTAAAACAATTAAAAACTGATTTTATTCTAGCCGAAATAAAACAAATAAGACTTTCTCCAGAAGAAAAAATATTGGTATCACTTTATTTTGATGCTCCCTTTAATGCATTTTGTTTAATTTAAGTTACATTGCATCTACATGCCAACTAATTCTCATTAGATTAGAAGTAGACTGTTAGGTTGGGGTTAGGGTTAGTGTAAGTTGACATGTACTTGCAAAGTTTCTTAGAATCAGTTAAATGTCTGTTGAAGGAGCAGAATCAACAGATAATAAGCAGACAGTCTACTAATACTCAAAAGAGAAGTAACTGGCATGTAGTTGCAATGCAAATTTTAGTCAATAAAATGTGCAATAGAAACCATCAAAATAAAGTCTTACCAAAATATTATATGAAATACTGTGAAAATTCTCATTATTGCTCTGTTAAACATCTTTTGGTAAGTATTTGAAAAATAAAAAATAAAAAAACACACCACTGAAAAAATGATTCATTGGATTTATTAATTTATTTAAGGTAAGCAAGGTTGCAAACAATTTATATGGGATGAATTTACACAATCAAATTTAGCTACATATTACTAAATTTAACTTATGTTTAAATTCATCCCATATAAATTGTTTGCAAACACTATACCTTAAAAAAGTAAATCCAATAATAATTGTTTCCAGTGCAGCAGCGCTTATACTTGTGAATTTAGCTGTATATTCGGTATGTCCCCACCGCGTCTAAACAGTTGTGTATAACTGACTCCAGCAGTGTGTGTGTGTAAGTACCAGCAGGCAGGCTGATGAAGGCTGCAGTGAGGATGGTGCAGTCGATGCCTCTCCTCTCCCACCAGCTGCTGTGTCTGACGGTCTCCTGCACCCGCCGCGAGAGCTCCATCATCAGCGTCTCCCGTTCCGCCTGCTCTACCGGCTTCATCTGCTCCTGCCCGGCCGCTGAGCCTTCTCCTGCCGCGCCGGAGTTTCTGCTCTTCATCTGCATGCTGGATCTCACCTCACACACTCATGGCGCACCGCGCACACACACATTCACACACAAACACACTCTCTCTGCGTCCCGTCCGCGAGTCAAGACAGTGGAGGAGTTTAGTGCTGACTGCGCCTGAAACACACACACTCTCTCTCTCCCTCTCTGTGTGCATGTGTGTGTGCGCGTTTCAGGTTCCCTCGGCGATGCCTTTGGCAGGAGTGTCCTCAACGCTGCGTCACCTCCTCCACAACAACTACGGTGCATGACACAAACACACACCTGGAAAATAAATAATATCATGCTTTCCTTGAATAAGCCTATATGAATGGTACATTACATAAAGGGGCTAATAATTTTGACCCTAAAATGGCTTTTAAAAACTGCTTTTATTCTAGCCGAAATAAAACAAACAAGACTTTCTCCAGAAGAAAAAATATTATCAGACATACTGTGAAAATTTCCTTGCTCTATTAAACATCATTTGGGAAAAGACGGTTGACAATGTCCATCCACAAGATGGCGACAAAGACCCCATAATAAGTCCCTAGGGGAGAAAAACTCATTTCAAACTACAGCTGATCAAATTACAAAGCAGGTAAGTGACAATCTAAGTCAATCTCTCTCTTTTGTATGTTGTACTGTATTTATACCATAGTAATCTGGTAGTGTTTGCTTTGGCTTTTTTGGGGTTAACTATTGTGTTTTGTCATCACTTTAGACATTACGCTAGAGAATCATTCACACACTAGCTCTAAAGTGACGTTTGTGAAGTAGCAACGGTTTCTGCTGTTCTGACTTCAGCTGCAGATGTGAATGAATGGCGGAAGAAAGTAGTTCCTCTTACAAAAGGATTTTGAGACTCTCCGTGTTGAATTTTCTGTTTTATACACACGATTATGCCGTTGAAATGTTGCATAAACGCAATAGCACACTTGTAGCAGTGCAATATGGCTGTATATCAGCACTGGTGGGACACTAAGGCACTATATATGTGTGTGCATTGAAGGCAGAAGTATATTTTCATATTTGTACGTGTTCTAAATATTAAAATAATGTCATGCTTACATAATAATTTATATATCAACAGGGCTTTTATATATCACTACGGCTTTTTGTTTGGCAGATTAACAATTTACATAATATTTTACAAAAAACAAAAACGTTTCTCTCCGATATAAAAATAAGGCCAGGAAGGTCACAAGCAATTCTATAATGAAAACAAACCAGAACTCGGCAATTAATAATAACATGTTTATTAATGTCCACATTTTGTCACTGGAAACATTGGCATTTGTCTACCCTGAAAATGTAAAAGTGTCATATTTCATACATCATTTGATTTTATACTGAAACACAACCTGACAAAGTGAGGGGAGAATCATAAAATGACAACAACTTTGAATATCATAAAAAAAGACAAATAAATAAATAAATAAAGATGAAAAAGTGATGAAGCAAAAAGAAAACATGCATCATAAAAAATATTTACAAATAAAAACAGCAATCAGAGCAAGTTTATGAATATCTTAAAACATGATTTCATAAGAACCTTTGCATTCATTTTCAGTTTCCATGTAAGAAAATGGTTTACAATGAACAGAAATTTCATTACTATAGCAGAAATCGAGCATTTTATAAACAATTATAAAATCATGCAACAACGTACACAGGAAAGCATTAACATTAACACTGACATTTGTTCTGCTGACATTTTCCACAAGACTATGAGGTAAAAATGAGGAAAAGGACACTGAACACACATACGCTGTAATAAATATCTGTAAATTAGCAGTTTTCTGTATTTTGTGATTCATTTTTAAATTTTTTTCCCATTTATTTATGCTTTTGAATTGCATTATGGCAGTGATCCCCAACACCCGGGCTGTGGACCGGTACCGATCTGTGAATCAATTGGTAGCGAGCCACACAAGAAATCATGAATTATTTCCATTTTATTTATTATCCTAATCTGAAGACTCTTTAATTTGAAAAATCTTTTATTTTGAAATATGACTGTATTCTCTAGCGAAAATAAGAAACGGACGTCTTTGGAAAGTTCCTTTGCGGTGAAGGACCCAAGAATTAAATTAAATTAGATTTCATCTTTATTTCTATTGGGCTTTCTATAGATTGTGTCAAAGCAGCTTCACATAGAAGAAGCTCTAGTAAATTGAAACCGTGTCAGTCCAGTTTTCAGAGCTGAAGTTCAGTTTAGTTCTGAACCAAGTTAACTTAGTTAAGGGCTGCTATGGAATGGATTCACAACCTGTTTGTTAACAAATCAGGTGAATCCAGCATGTTTGTGCAAGGAGATCAACTGCTGGAGATCGCATATGACGGCGGGTGTATTTTCTGCGCACAAGTTCATCATTTCCAATGGCGTGCAGTTTGTGCATCCATATTGGGAGTGCTGCGACGCACTTGTGCCTTCCAGGCGAACCCAGTTGAAACATTTTCAGAATGGTCGCAAGCGCATTGCGAGTCACGTGACCGATCAGCTTCATATTTTGTATGGAATATACACATTACGATAGACGAACCTCAGACAAACACTGCAGTGCTTTGTAATTTTCTCCATAAATACAGTGCTCAGCATAATTAAGTGGACTCCATTTTGAAAATGAGTATTTTTATCTATTTCTCAGTAAATATAGGCAATGTATTTTGGTGCATTTAAACAAAACAGATTTATTAAACCGATATATTTATTAAAATAATATTTTAGTCACCAAACATATTTAGAAATTGAAAGATAATACAATTAAACATGATAAATATTGCAAAAAATTACAACCCACAAAATTAACTACATTTTTCCTTTTTTTTTTTGCTTCTCTTGATTTTTCCACTTTTTAAAATTAGTATTTATTATTTTTCTACAACATATCAATTTGGCTGTATTAGTTTTTGGACTGTTATCGTTAGTGATTTTGTTAGAAAAGCTCCAGATTTGGCTTCAGTACTGACTAAAGTATATGCACATATATAATATTGTATAGCTTCCTATTAAAATATGAGGTAACACTTTAAAATAATGGTCCATTGGTTATTGTTAGCTAATGTATTTACTAACATGAACAAACTATTAGTAGTACACTAATTACAGTATTTATTCATGTGTGTTAAAGTTAGTTAATGTTATTTAAGTCAAATAACGTTAGTTCATCTTAACTTACAGTGCGCACTAGCTAATGTTAACAAGGATAGCTTTGGATTTAATTATTAAATTAGTTAATGTTGAACTATGATTAATGATTGCTTTATACGATTATTCATACTTGGTTGATGTTAATAAACACATTAACTAATGAACCATATTCTAAAGTGTTACCAAATATGAATTTAAAAGAATGATGTGTGAGGGGTGTACTTGTATATGCTGAGCACTGTATAACTTGTATCAGAGCTGCAGCAATGTTTTGTCAGTTTGTCATCCTTTGAGAAAATGGTTGATGGTCGCCTGGTAATCTGACCCTCACCCGCCCTCTGGGCCGAGGCAAAATTGTCAAGTGTTGACCAGTCCACGGTGATAAAAACATTGAGGACCACTGCATTACGGGACTTTGAGCTTTCTTCCAACTTTTAACCTTGACAAGTTGGAAAAAGGGACTTTTATGAATATTTTTAATAGTTTGCAGTGCTATATTGTCTGGGTTGGTGTTGTATATTACTCTACAGAAACCTTGTAATAAACTGCCAGTACATTTTCTGTTATTTTACTGACTTACACTCACTGGCCACTTTATTAGGTACACCTGTCTAACCACTCGTTAACGCAAATTTCTAATCAGCCAATCACATGGCAGCAACTCAATGCATTTAGACATGGTCAAGACGATCTGCTGCAGTTCAAATCCAGCATGGCATGGTTGTTAGTGCCAGACGGGCTGCTCTGAGTATTTCAGAAACTGCTGATCTACTGGAATTTTCACGCACAACCATCTCTAGGGTTTACAGAGAATGGTGCGAAAAAGAAAATATCCTGTGGGGGCAAATGCCTTGCTGATGCCAGAGGAGAATGGCCAGACTGGTTCCCGCTGATAGAAAAGCAACAGAAACTCAAATAACCACTCGTTACAACCGAGGTCTGCAGAAGAGCATCTCTGAACACACAACACTGCTGTAACATTCGGATGGTCGGGTCAGAATTTGGCGTCAACAACATGAAAGCATGGATCCAGCCTTGTATCAATGGTTCAGGCTGCTGGTGGTGGTGGTGTAATGGTGTGGGGATATTTTCTGAAGGCAAAAGGCCTTCAGAAACTAGTAAGGTGTACCTAATAAAGTGGCCAGTGAGTGTACTTCAAACTACTAAAATGCCAAAAGTTAAAGTTACTTTGTTAAACTATAGAGTTGAATTTTCAACATCAAAACTCGACAGAGATCAACATCCCATAATGCAAACACACAAAATACGGAAACTGTGTATTTTTTCAGTGCATGTGTAGATGTATTAAGGGTAAGTTGTGTGTCGCTGTACGTGTGTCTATGCATGCATGAATAGTGTGGAGATGGAGTGGAGATAAAGTAACAGCAGTTATATCAGCTTTCAGCCTCTTCACACACCCTGAAAGAGCAGATAGCAGAGGAACACACAGTACCCAGAGCAAACATGTCACCCGCTGAGAGCCAAGCTTTGACTGCCGCTGATCAATAACA